>NC_134500.1:15260865-15563339 GCF_040206685.1 Ascaphus truei
TGACACCTCTGCACCTGTGCTCCACCTCCCAGCCTGCCTATATAAACCTCCCATTCCTGTTCCTCCCTTGCCTCTGTTTCAAGTCAGACTCCTATGCACATGCCTCTGATCCTGATCTGTTCCTGTACCTGTATTTGAGTCTGTTCGCAGTAAGGCCCTTGCTGGTTATCTGGCTTGTCCCTGTTTGTTCCCATTCTCAGTCCCTGCTCCCAGACCTGTCCCTGCTCGCCTGTCCTGTTCCAGTCTCCTCGTTGCCGACCTCTGCTTGTTACCTGACTTCGCTACCTGCCGCCTGCCTCTGACCCCTGCTTGTTACCTGACTGCGCTGCCTGCCGCCTGCCTTGGACCCCTGCTTGTTACCTGACTTCGCTATCTGCCGCCTGCCTCTGATCTCTGTTTGTGACCCCTACTACGCTCCTGCTGTTTCAGCCACCGAGATCCTACCCGCCACAGGAGTCTCCCGTGACAGAAAACAGAGGCCACTTCTGGATCTCGCTGGAACAGATTCTCTGCCTTCCTGCTTCAGCAGACCCCATTAGCTTGGAGGAAGATAAGTACGTTTTTTTTTTTTTTTTTGAAATCCCAGTTGGGATCCTGAAGATTTTGTTGCTGCAAAGGTTTCTGCAGGGTTTTTTGTGCCACTTTCTCCCTGAGAAGAATTCCCTTTAAAAAATAAATAAAAAATCCCTCCCTGCAGTACCTGTTTTTTCCATTTTCAGACTTTCATTACCTGGACAAGAATTGTCTCTGCATTGTGGGTGGGCCACTGCAGATTTTCAGACTCACATTTCTATTTAAGACACATTTCCTCTTTACTGGTTTCTTGGGAAGTGTGGTTTCCCCATGTCTGAAATTATGGCTCCCACTCAAAAAACAGTCTTGAGCAGTAAATGTGAACACAGTACCACTGATTCTTCAGAACTTCTCAAAGCAAGGAAGAAGAGGAAAAAGAAGGGAGGTATTACTGTGGAAGTTGAAATTAAGGATGAACCTTTAACCCCAGAGTCTGCATTTGATGAAATGGATATGCTGCAGTTTAAGGCAACTCACAGACTTATCCCAAGAATAGTGGAAGAAAAGAATGATGTATTTAATCCAGGAAAAGATGCCCTAACTCAGACACTTCAATCTGCACGAAAAGAGATTGATTGTCTTCATGGACGTTTAGATAAAGCGTAAGAAGCCAAGGCTGCACTACAGAGCTGTCTATCCTCAGCAATTGCTAAGTGTGTTCTCCAGGAAAAAGAAAAGCACCAGTTGGAGAGTGACCTGGATGTCATGTCAGGTGAGCTGGAGAGGGCATATGCTGATGCTGCTGAGGATCAGCGCCTTGCTTCTAAAAGTAACGAATTCCTGGAAATCTCTATGAAGGAAATTGACAGGCTTAATACAGAGCTTAAAGTCTCCCAGGAGGAGATTTGCTACTTCAAAAAAGAGATGGAAGTCGTTCGGGAGGAGAGATGCTACTTGAAAACAGAGATACGTTCTATGAGAGACGCCTCCGAAGAGTTAAATAGTAGGTTTGAAACTATAAACCAAATGAGTAAGAACTTCTCTGTCCAAGCCAGTGAAGGAAATAAAAGACTCCATGAATCAGAAGAGGAGAAGAGACTATTGATTGAAGAAAAGTCAAGGATGCAATTAGCACTGGAAAAAGCAGAGGGTGACTGGGAAAAAGAAAAATATCAGTTGGAGAATGACAGGGTGATCTTGTCAAGTAAGCTGGAGAAGGCCTACGCTGATTCTGCCCAGTACCAGACTTTCATGGCTCAAGTTGACGCAGCACTGGAAGCATCTCAGAAAGAGGTTCACAGGCTTACTACAGAGCTGGAAGCCTCTAAGGAGAAGAGTTGCCACTTCAATACAGAACTATGTTCATTGAGAGAAATTTTCGAAGGGTTAAATATCAGTTTTGAAATTGTAACCCAAGAGTGCAAGAATCTCTATGTCCAAGTCAGTGAAGGAGATAAGAAACTCCATGAATTAGGAGAGGAGAAGAAACAGTTGGCCCGGGAAAAAATAGACGTGCAGACAGCACTGCAGGATGCAGAGAGAGTGCTGCAAGAAGAATGTGTCTCCCTGGAGCAGCACACACAAGCAGAAAATATGCTACAGAGTCAGCTGCAAGAACTGCATACACATCTGCAGGACACGAAAGAGAAATGGGTGAATGCTGAGGGAAAGCAGCGAGTTCTGCAGGAAGAAAGTTTCCAGACTGCCTACAAGGTAAAAATGCTGCAAGAGTATCTGAGTACCCAGTGTGTCCCCAAAGAGCAGCATGAGGAGCTGAAGGCCACACTGAGCATAACCAGAGCCTCTCTGGAGGAGGAGCTTAGAGCCCAGGTAACCCTGTTTGAGAGGGAGCACAAGGCGGTCCAGAAACTGAAGCAAGACTTAGAGGAGCAGAGACACTGCTCCATCCCTAACAGCCAGTACACCCAAGAGAAAGAGACTTGGAAAAGACAAGCTGCTGAGATCATAGCAAAGGAATTTGCAGAGCTCCAAGACGTGATGAGGGATGCATGGAAACTAGTTCAAAATGATCTCAGTGAAGAGATGAAAGTCCTGAGTAGAGAATTGCAGTATGCACTTAACCAAAGATCTCTCACTGAGGAGTGGAAATTGCAACAATACCTAAAAAAGGAAGAGCTAAAGCTGACAGCTGAACACACATCACAGCATCTCACAGCGCTGCTGATCGCTGAGCTCAAGACACAGCTTGCCAAAAAAAAGAGGGAGGAGGTGTCCGTCCGTCAACTGGTTGGCCTGACACTGCGCTATCAGGTCAAGATGGCTGAGGCCTGCAAAGTGTTGAATCACACAGCCCATGAGAAGGCCCCGCTGCAGCTGGAGCTGGACAAGGTCTGGGAGGAGTACCGGCAGCTACAGGTCAGAAATAAAGAAAACGAAATACATTTAAGCCTTGTTCTAAGTCAGCTGGGAGATATGGAGTCGCGACTCAACTCCAAAGAAGCTGAACTGACAACTGCTTTGAGTGGGAAAAGAAGTGCAGAAGGACAGCTTCAAGAGCCGAAAACTCAAATAGCTGGTCTTTCATTCGGTGATGCCACGAAACGGCAGTCGCAAGAGGAGACCATGGAGAGCGAACACTGTGTCCCCAATGACTCATGTGGAAAGGCTGCACCCGTCCTTGATGCCCACGTTCCTGATGTCTCTGCCCCTGCTTTTGGGTTGAGCGCACCCATTCGGAGGTTCCCTGCAGCACCCAATGTACCTGTGGAGTACCCTCTGCCCGCTGACAAACCACCAGAGGTGGGTCACCTTGAGTCCACTTTTCATCAAGGCCTCCGGGAAGAGCCTGGAGGATCGTCCGGAGAACGCTCTTGGGAGGGGGGAGTAATGTCATATTCTCTAGCCTGCTGTACCCATGCTTGGCCACCGGGACTGCTGCCACTCTCAATGTCTTGTTCTAGCCTGCAGTACCTATACTTGTCCACCGGGATTGCTGCTGCTAAACTAAGGAACATTCCAGACTCTGATACCTGACACCTCTGCACCTGTGCTCCACCTCCCAGCCTGCCTATATAAACCTCCCATTCCTGTTCCTCCCTTGCCTCTGTTTCAAGTCAGACTCCTATGCACATGCCTCTGATCCTGATCTGTTCCTGTACCTGTATTTGAGTCTGTTCGCAGTAAGGCCCTTGCTGGTTATCTGGCTTGTCCCTGTTTCTTCCTGTTCTCAGTCCCTGCTCCCAGACCTGTCCCTGCTCGCCTGTCCTGTTCCAGTCTCCTCGTTGCTGACCTCTGCTTGTTACCTGACTTCGCTACCTGCCGCCTGCCTCTGACCCCTGCTTGTTACCTGACTGCGCTGTCTGCCGCCTGCCTCGGACCCCTGCTTGTTACCTGACTTCGCTATCTGCCGCCTTCCTCTTATCTCTGCTTGTGACCCCTACTATGCTCCTGCTGTTCCGGCCACCGAGATCCTACCCGCCACAGGAGTCTCCCGTGAAACATGTATTACTGCTGTGAAGTGCTATGTACATTAATGGCACTATATAAATAAAGACATACAATACAATCTTGGTAAAGTTGAAAGCTCCTGCATCACTCTGGCCAATAGGAAGCTGAACCTGATGATGTCACGGCTTCCTATTGGCCCGCAGGGTGCGAGAGCTTTGAAACTCCTGCCATTATGTGATTCCTGCTAGCCGAGTGGAGCAGCTGCCGGCATCCCCTATGGAGGTAAGTATCTCCAGAAGCAGGGGGTCCCTGGAGCTGAAATGAACGGGAATTGAGATGTTACCCAAAATCAAGTAACTTCCCTTTGGTTTACACAGCACATTCCTGCTCAGGAGGCAGCTGAGCAGTAGCAATGAACATAATTTTATACCAGGGGGGTGGGGGGCAACTCCAGTCTTCCAGGGCCACCAACAGGCCAGGCATTAGGCCTTGCCCCCGCTGCCTGCTACAGCGTCCGCCGCGCTCACGAGAGCCCTCCCCGCAATGGCGCCGGGCCTGCTGCGAGTGGGGGGCTGCAGCGCTGGGGCGAGAGTTGCTCCTGCTCTCAATAGAATTGAGAGCAGGAACTCGCGTCGAGCGGCTAGGCACGACCCCCGGCGGTTCAGCCAATGAGGGCGAACCTGCCGGGTGACGTCATGGCCGCACCTCCGTCACTCCTCCGCCACGCCCCCCGGTCTCTGCTCCTGCAGTGAGCTGCAGACCGGGGAATCGCCGGAACGCGCAGCCAAAAGTGCGGGCGCGCATTACAGCGCCGTGACCGGGGCCTTAGCCTTAGGGATATCCCTGCTTCAGCACAGGTGGCTCAATCAGTAGTTTCTGTGCTGAAGCAGGGATATCTGTAATACCTGGCCTGTTGGTGGCCCGTGAGGAATGGAGTTGGCCCCCCATTTTATACCCTGTCCAACAGTCCCAGCCTGCCTTGCTCTTGTAGGGCGCTTTTACCTTGTTGGATTCCAATACCAAAAATGTTTAACTTTACAAAGTAACAATAGACACATTGGCAGAGTGCCACTGGACCTCCGGCACTTACGGGTACTGGGATCGCTCGAGGGGTGGCCTGAAATAAAATGGTAGGGGCTCCACTTCCTTTTCAATCGGGCAGACAGCACCTGGTGGCCCTAGAAAATAAGCAAGTGTCTATAGTACGTGATAACGGCCTCTGGCAGGACAGAGCCAATGCTGTACCAGGTATATCATTAGGGCACGTAAATGGTTAAGAAAAACTTTATCTGCAAATGGCCAAGATACAACAGTGAGAAAAGAAAGTCAGGTTAAGGTTTTTCTGTCCAGTATTGCGGAAGGAAGGTAAGACCCTTCATACCACATGTACTGTACAGAGCACAACGGTGAGTTTATTCCTATTTGTATTTACATTTCAGCAAACTTCACCTAGGAAATTGTCCTCTCTCGTTAAAACAGGCCTTGCTCATCCTAACACTACAACCATGAGTTAGCCAAGCAAACAGGTTTCATAACCTTTTAACAACATCCCCTCATTCTTTGTTATTCTTATTCTTATCCTCTATACTCTTAGCTTTTTCTTGTTCTTTGGCTCTTTTCCAGTGTCCCAGGCATTTATTTCTAAATGTTCTCAAGTTTTATCCTTTCGACTAAAAGCAAGTGTAACCAAGAATTAAAAGGAAACTGCAAAACGGATATAATACATTGAACGAAGACCCGAAATATACATCCAGATGCGAAGATCCTGCAGCAGTAACAGGTCATTTTAAAACCGTTAATGTTTGTTATTTGTTAAAACGACATAAGGCCCTATGCAGGAACCTGCGAGAAGCCCTATCTCGCCAGTTTTTTTGGCAAATATGCCTACAGCAATTCTGTAAATGCCGGAAAACTGGCGAGTTAAGGAAAATCCGCCGTGTTTTTTTTTCAAAAAAAAAAAACCTCACCGCGCGGGTGGCGAGAATCAATATGGCGGAATCTGCAACGTGTATTGGTTATAATAATAAAATATATGCAAAATGCGAATCGCTCTTTTTGAGATTGATCCATCCATCTCTAGTCTTAACCAGGGTAAAAAAATGTTTTAAAAAGACATTAAAAATAAATAAGCATGGCACTCCATTAAAAAGAGAGGGTGGATATGTCCAGTCATAAATGCCAGTATTATTTAAAGAGAACTTGCAAGTGACAAAAGTGTTGGCGAATTTGTTTGGTCTATGAAATTGTGTGAAATGCAAATGAGAAAGTCTTGACAAATAAAATATCCCATGTGTTCAATAAAGTGCGAAATTTTAACCAATAGGTGGAATATCACCATTTTTTAATCTGCCCCTGATTGGTGAGAATGATAATTCCAGTTTAGGAATATGTTCCACCACAAGAAGAGTAGGTTAGCCATTGTTATAAAGGAAAAAGCGCTCTATTTTAGCTGTTATTGGAGAGACAGGACAAAGTCTCCCTTTATAGGGTCATTTTGCCCTTTATTGAATAGGCCCCTTCGTTTGATAGAACTTTAATGACTGCGCGTTTCGCAAAGTGCTTCAATTCCCCGGAGGAAGCACTTTGGGAAACACTTCGAGTCACTGATCAAGTTACCAGCCGAGGAGATGAGATTCAAGCCAAGATATCGCAAAACCAGAAGATGATGTGGGCGGTCTGCATTCGGCATCTAGCAGTGTGAATCGGTGGTGAATTATAGGTCTTAAAAGCAGTCTGACAACATTTAAAAGCTGAAAAGAACGTGAACAGTACGAGTGTCACATATTTGTTTATACTACCTTTTATATAAAATCGAAAATTATCTGCCCCACTTGGCTCTTTTCTTTCCATTTTCAAAGACATGCTGCTCTGAATAGAGAGAAATCCAGGCTAGCCGATGTCACTGGAGGCTGTAGGCGTGCAAATTTGAATCCCCAGGAGCTTGATATACAGTATGGTTCACAATTGGATCATTTGGTAATATTCAACGCTCCCAACCAATACAAGAAATACTGCCACCATTATGACTATTATTATTATTATTATGACTTATGTACAGGTATACAAGAATAGTGAGAGAATGATGCAGTCAATTATTTCAAGATCTTACCATTTGCAAGAAATGATGGTTATAGTGGAATGTTTCATTTAAGGTACCTTCATAAAATCGTTTGTTTGTGAACATCAATCTGGACACAACCATTCTATGAAAAGATTCCCAGTTTAGAACTCAATGGGGAAAACCAATAATAAAAAAAAACAGAACAGAAATTTGAGGATGCCATTTCGATTATTGATATATTTTCTGTCTTATTTGGGATGTAAGGCAAATGTGTATCAAGGCAAATGTTTAGCATCAATGAATGCATTGACTGTATCAATGCAATTTTGTCCAACGTTCCCCTCTGTGTCTTTATCATGATTTATGCAGTGTACAAAAGAGGAATGATGGAGAAATGTAAATGTGCTGTAAGCCGCCTCACAGCTTAGCACCGTTTAAAAACTTGGCCCTATGTATCAAGCTTCCACTGAGTGATTCTAGACACAAACTTGAAAGAAATAGTTAATATCTTTCTAGCATGATTCAATAAGGATCTGTTAGGTAATATGGCTTTTGACATTGTATGCAAATCTATTAGTCCTCAAGAGTTGTCCCCTCAAAGGGGGCGGCCCCAGTACCTTCTACAACATTCAAGCTCCGTCCCCCCCAGTCAGGCCAGTCCCAGTTCCTACCTTGTCGCGCACCTTTCCCCAGCGGTGCGTGACAGGTTTTCAGTCAGGCAGGGGAATTTAAACTCAGAGTTTGCGACAGAGGCGTGGCCATGCCCCTGCCGGCGTTTCAGCCAATGAGGGCAAACCAGCTGCGTGAGGTCATGGTCACGCCCTGGCAAACCCACCGCCATGTCCCCTCCCATCGCAAACGCTCCCTACCTCCCAAGACTGCAAATCGCGGTGCAGCGGTATGCACGCGCCGTCCCCCCCCCCCTTTGCGCACGTGCAACAGAACGCACTGGGACCTCACCCTAACTTAGCAGAGATTTTGCTGCCAGTAGATGGGAGATAATTACACATTTCGTATAGTTGAAGCATACTTATTAGTTAATGGATAGTATTTAATAGGAGTGGGGGAATGCCCTGGTGACAAGGTGCATTGGCATCTATGCATTATTACTTTTTACATTGAATAAGGGGTGGCATGGGGTATACAAACCCTTAAACCTGGCAGCGCTTTTTTGCCTGCAAAATCTGTGTTATAAAAACATCATCATTAGTCGGCGGCCTCAGCGATCTGTGGACTCTGTTCACTCACGTGACAGGGAGGCGTGACCGTGACGTCACCAGGCTGGTTCACCCTCATTGGTGGAAACGCTCACGTGACGCGGCCGTCGCGCAAAAAAAGCTAAAAAAAATGTCTGCTCAAAATCCTGTTGCACGCGTCGCATAGCATGCAGCATGGCCGGACTGGTGCACTTACATGAATTTGTTAGTGCAGCACACGCAGTCGCGTGCACTATGTCTACAGCCTTATGTACAAAATGCAGTCTTTAGTGCCTGTTTTGTGATCAGATTAAGCTCCTTACATCTCAAGGTGATTCAAATACATTTCCACCCTGTGACTTCACTTAGTTTTTTTCCTTTTCCCCCAAATTAAAACATGTAATGCTCCCTCAGAGCTATCTGGTCCAAGAACCAGCTAATCGATTTCATGACCTGCTTACCTTGGACATCTGATACCATCTTTGCACTAATGACTTGCTTATTCGTCACCAACATCGAATGATGTTTGCATGACAATGCATGGCTCCAAAAATCTCAACAAGAATAATCTGCTACCTTTTGTGTGATAATAGCCAACTAACTGCTGCTGAAAGATTTCTCAGGTCAAATACTCTCCTCAAAATCAGCTAATTATGTCTTCTCCCAAGAGTAAGAAAATCATTACATTTAATTACAATTCCTCGCCCATCATCATGCACACTAGGTTCCAGTTCCTATGGGATCGTCTGCAACGTAATTTAAATGCATTAATGCTTCAAGGAAATCATGGTATTTTGACTTTCCACATTTTGGTCATCCCCCCCCAAAATAATTCTTCCCTATGCACTGTAAGAAATGCACTTTTTAAAGATCTGTGAAAAAGAAATCCAACAGATTATAACGTCTTTTCTTTCCAGACACATATGGCATTAATATACCACTTACAACTTATGAGCACCAAGAACAATCTCGTTCACATCATTCAGCTTGACACATTAATCACTATGTGTTTCCGTGTAATGGAACAAGTACCAGAGTAATCATAAAAAAAAGAGGCATGGAATTACTGAACACAAAATGTGATATATTTGGGGGAGGTAGAAGAGAAGAAGGAGGACGAGATGAGGCTGGGATGTGCTATTGGGATGAAAGGTGAAAGGAATACAGAAGCGGTGTTTCCAAGTTATTGACTGTAGAGTTGGATCATTTATTTTGGCAGAGATTCAATCTGCTGGCTTGGCCATATATTTGTCCTCGTCAATAAGTCCCTGACGCATTGAAGGAACAATTCATGTGTAACTTTGTTGTAAAGTATCCATACGTTTCTGAGAAAATCCACAAACTTCAGCCGCTGCTCAGGAATGTGGAATGAGTTGCTAAAAAAAGAAGTAATTGTTTTTATATTGATTGCTCCGGACAGGTTTCCTTAGATAAAGATTTGTGTAGGTCATTCAGAAAAAACTACCCATATAATATAAACCTCTGGTCTTTTACAGCACACACCAAACAGAAGAGCTCTTTCTAGAGGAGTGGCTCAGTGCGTAAGGACACACTCTATAAACAATGGAGTTTGAATCAGGGGGACCTGATTCAATTTCCAGCATCGGCTTGTGACCTTGGGCAAGTCACTTTACCTCCCTGTGCCTCAGACACCAAAAACATAGATTGTAAACTGGGCAGGGACGTGTCTGTATCATTCCTATGTGCCTTAAAGCAGCTGCAGTAGAAATATTCACTGTTAAAGCAACATGGTAATTGATTTCCTTCCAGTATAAAAATGCAAACGTTTCTATATTCTTCAGGTTTGTTTAATTCAAGCCTTATGCAGTAATTATATTTTGACATACATATTGGTGAAACTGATACTTCTTGCGTTATATGTATATAAAATATAATGTATGGTGCTTGGTACCGTCTTTATGAGCAGTATAGCACTGAGTGCAGTGTGAAGCAGATCTCATCTGCCTCTGAGTCACAGATACCTTAGGAAGAGCACAGTTCTTATTTCCTCACCCAAGATATTCAAAGCACGGAGACTAATGATGACGATGTCTCAAAGTCACAGCACTAACTCTGATTTAGTTACTACTCTTGTAGTTGAGCAATGAAGTATCAAACAGAAAAAGAGCATGATTAGGTGTACCTTTCAAAATATGTCTGAATATGTAGGAAAAAAAGTTAACTTTGTACATATAAATGGAAATCAGAATCAGTACTGTATATGATTTTGACCAAAGTAGCTGAATGTACTTTTTAAGCCACGGGGGGCAGTGTGATTTATCAAAAGTCTCTCACCTGCAAAATCAGGGCAAAAAGGGGAGCAAAATCACTGCAACATATTACTAAAAGAAAATAAATCTGATTGGTTTCCATGGGAGTGCTTTTTATTGATACATCTGGTTCAATGCTTTTGCTTTGAGCCCAGATCTCTGCATCTGAGCTGCAAAACTAGAGCAAAAACATGAAACCAGATTTCTTAAAGCAAAATGTGCCATAGGACATAGGTGCTCAACACCAGTCCTCAGGACAACCCAACCAGGTCAGGTTTTCAGGGTATGCCTGCTTCAGCACATGTAGCTCAACCAGTCCCTGCTTCAGCAAAGGTGTTTCAATCAGTCTCTGCTTCAGCACAGTATGAAGACACAATAAGGCAATCCTCCTCAGAACAACGCGTTTCGCTCTAACCTGACGACGCTTACGAGCGAAACGCGTTGTTCTGAGGAGGATTTTTGGACATTATATACCACCGCAGTTTCACCTGGATCGCCATTCACCGCTAGACCTTTCGGACGCGGAAGTCAGGGTACAACACCGATCGCGCCTTACCGGAGAGCTGCTGTGAGTTCTGGGACGTTTCCAATCGGACTTTTTACTTCTTTTATTCATTAAAGTTCTGTTTTTTACCTGGCTTACCTTGCCTGTGATTTACCAAAGAGGATTGTGCTCCACCTATAAGGCTGTGATTATCTCTTAGTGCCTACACTCACATATGGCCATGTGAGTGGTTTTTATATATCTATTTTATCTACCCCACCATTTATTGTCACTTAACAGCGACATACACCTATTGCTGTTCTCCCCTTCTTCTCTCCTGAGATCTCCGTCAGGACCAGTGATCCATGAAGCAAGACGTAGGCTAAAGCCACCTTTGTTGTGATGTGTTTACACTCACACATGGCCGTGTGAGTGATTTTGTATCACTTCCTTCCATCCTATTTCCCCTCCCTTCACCCATTCAATTTTTAGCAATTTAGGCTATTTTGTGACTGACATTTTGCTGTTTCTGTTTTTGTTTTGTTTTTTGGCATGCGCTCGCCTTATCGTGTCTTCATACTGTGTGAGGATCGTGGGAGATCCGTTTCCGGCTGAGCAGCAGCAAAGACCAGCGGCTAGTATGGCATGATTATATTATATTATTTATGTGCATCATTGCCGCCTACCTACATCCACTTTGAATTCCAATTAGGTTTTGGTTATTAGTGTGTATAATTGTGAGGAGCGTCCCAGTTTTCTTGTATATCTGCTTCAGCACAGATTGCTCATTAAGTCCCTGCTTCAGCACAGGTGGCTCTATCAGTGGCTCAGTCTTAGACTGAGCCACAGTTTGAATCACCTGTGCTGAAGCTGGAATATCTTTAAAACTTGACCTGTTGGGGGTCTTGAGGACTGGAGTTGAGCACCCCCTGCCACAGGATATAACTGGGTTTTTTGCTTAGATGCACAAAGTGCAATCACTTTGCTCCTATTTCACAGGGACTTTGAGACAGAGTATTAAGAACTGTATGTTCCTTTTCCTGTTCCTCCACTTCTCCCTTCTTATTGAATATAGGCCATTGGCCCCAATACATTTAGCTTGTTATGACCTTTGTCTCTGTGCCAGAGTTTTCAGTAATCTGAATCTATTGGTTTCATTTCCAGAGAAAACCGTTCAGACATACAACTTGAACTAGAGTTATTGCTGCTTTTAAAATTCTGCACTCTCTCCTAACTCTTTCTTTTTTCCCCTTTAATCTTCATACCAAACAACTGACTGTTTTATTAAAACATTACAAAAGAATTATTAGAGCCTTTTATATGCTCACAGTACGCGATTCATGTATACGCTCACCTTTGCTCCACTGTGTAGTTTTGATTCTTATTGGGGGATTTTTGAGACATTAAACCAGCTAAAAAAATTAAAAAAAGCTTACAATGTAGATTAAATCCTTCACTTACTGAGCCACATTTACAAATATTGAATGTATTAGAAACAATTTATCAAAGCTCAAAACATGTTATTACAAACTAATACACTCTGTTGTTTTAGCAGAGATTAAATAACATGTTGCTTTCAGGTCCATGATCTCCTTGGCATTAACTCCTTATAATTGTGTCAATTAAAAAAGTGTGGTTAAATGTGTACAAAAAAAATACAGTATTGCCATCTTAACTGCCCATCAGGGAGAGGGAGTGGCTCAGTGAGTAAAGACACTGACTGGCACTGAGTTTGAAGCAGGGGAGACTTTTTCAGATTTATAGCAGGAGCACCAAACGGTTGCCAGTTTAGCTAAGAATGTAGAATGAAGCATTGTCACATGCTTTACATATAAAAAAGAAGGGGGCGGAGGGAGTGTAACAGGGAAGCAACCCTGTCTCAGAGAGGCTGCAATACAAAGCCTCAGTATTCTGAAAATCCAGCAGAGAGCTGGTTAATTGCAGCTAGTCAATTAACCAGCTCCACCTGGGTAATCCAAGTAGGTTTAAAACTCCTGCTGAAACAGACCCAGAGAGACTCTCTTGAGCATAAAGGATACTGTGTGCTGATAAAACACAAGGGAACAGACCTCTTTCCCAGGGTGCAGCAGACCCAGGAACCTGCCAGAGGCGGGACCCTCAAGCACACCTGAACACCACTGAACTGTAGGTCCACCTGCTTTAAGGTACCGCTGAGACTTTGGGGTGGTAGGCTGAAAAGGGGCTTATCCTCCCAGTCTTGTAAGAGAGGGACTGGGGGAAGTAAGTTAGCCCTTACACAGGGATAGGTGTTTGTTGTTTTTGTGTAGTTTTGTTTGCTGTGCTGTTTAAAGGAACAGGCTCAATAAAGCCATATGTTAATTCCACCCTAAATGGTCTTCATTTGCATACTTCTGCACACATCTCTTACAGGGGGAATGTAGTATTGTTGTTTTAAATCATATGGGAACTTGTGAGGTATGCCGTGGTATCTGTAAAAGGTAAAGTATATATGTGTGTATATATATATATTTCTCTATTCAATAACAACATAAACCTACATTGGGTGATTTATCGTGGTGCAGTTCTGCCCCAAAACATTGCCCCAGATGTAACAAAGCAGAGATGTACACAGTTTAACATTTTCCTTCATACACATGGTGCAGTCTTTTGGCTCCAGAAATGCACAACTTGAACTCAATACATACTGTAGACCTATATGGTATTCCCAGTAAACATGCTATTTCACAATGTGATGTCCTGCCAGCACTTTTATATATTATAATGCGTTTTAAAACAATTTGGGAGGTGAATTCAGTTAGAAATTGTGATTTTCCTGGATCTGTATATACAGTTTGAAGTAGGAGGTATGGGCCATGTATTAAAGGTAAAGTCTCATATACCTGGTTTTGAATAAGAAGGTGATGTTTTTTTCCCAATAAAGTTACGTTGAAAAGGACATACTTGCCTTATAAAATTGAACCCCACCCACTTTGCGAGCAAATCAGCTGTCGGATGTATGAGGTCAGAGGGTAAAATGGAGGAAGCTCTTCGTTGGGGGCCTGGAACAGCCATGTTGCTTGTGGCAGGAAGGAGTGGCAGGAAGGAGTGTCTGAGTGTCTGAGTTGCACTACAATGCTGTAATTCAACCATGTAACATATTTAGGGACATTATCATTTTTTTGTAATTACATGTGATATATTAAAGTATCTAAATAAAAAATATTATTCAATACGTTTTTATACACAAATATATATACATTTTTGCACAATATGTTTTAACATCAATTTCTAAACAAGTACTACAGTATATACCGTATGTGTAAATTATGACGATGACGGCAAAATAGAAAGATCTAATTTTAGCTCCTCGCATCTCAGTATTTCTAAATAACCAATTCACCTTACATTTTGGTCCTAGAACCTGACAGAATGATTATTAAGCAAGTATTTAACAGATGACATCAACTGCAATAGCCCATTCATTAATCACACACTGCAGACAATTATTTTCTTGTTAAAGAAAATGATTTCAGTTCATCAGCCCAATGTTGAGTGAGCCGTCCTGGCTCACTTCTGCAGTCCAGAAAGAGATCATTAAATATCGGAGCATTTTTTGTAAGGACTCGTTGATTAAAAAGAGCTGTGTTGCCATTTTGATGTGTTAACAATTCTATTGCTGATCTGCTGATAACATTTACGGCCAAGTTTCTTGAAAAGGTATGTCCATCAAATAAAATACAACCAAGGTCATCCAGATGATGTGGAACACTTAAGCGCATTACTACTATGCAAGCTGTGTCTGCAAAATGGAACAGAAAATGCTACTATTGCTCTCCAACTGTTGGAGAGCTGTGCAATCTCTATTGACTAGATGGGGATATCGAGAGAAGCATCACAGCATATTGAATAGGGACATGGCTGCCAACAGGGGGGTTCTGCCGGGGTTGGTGTCCCGGGCCCACTGGCTGGGGTGAGCCCAGCTGTCTAGCGCTGCACAGTTCCCCGACCTCTGGCCAGGCCCTGCTGCTGGTCGTGGCCGGGCCCGACTCTCCGCTGCCTATAAGCCTCTTCCTTTCTCTGACCCACGCCGATGAGCTTTCACTGCCGGCGCGCGACGGGGCTCTCTGACGTCAGCGGACGGCGCACCGGAAGCTGGGTCAAGCTTACTTGACGTCAGAAAGCCCCGTCGCGCGCCAGCACTGGAAACTGCGGCGTGGGGCAGAGAAAAAGTGGCTTATAGTCAGCTGAGAGTCAGGGCCTGGCCAGAGGTTGGGGGAAATGTGCAGCGTCGGCTGGGCCCCTCCAGCCAGCGGACCCCCACAGACACTGGGCCTGGCCTGACCCAAGTAAGCCTGTATTTGTATATGTATTGGGCGTATTTTTGTATGTATTGGGGGCTTGGGGGTATTTTTTATATATGTTGGTGTGCTTGGGGGTATTTGTATATGTATTGGGGGGCTTGGGGGTATTTTTACATGTATTGGGGGGCTTGGAGGTATTTTTACATGTATTGCGGGGGGCTTGGGGGAATTTTTATGTATTGGGGGCTTAGGGAATTAATATGTATTAGGGGGGCTTGGGGATATTTTTATATGATTTGGGGCCTTGGGAACATTTTTATACGGGTTGGGGTATTTTTTATATGTATTGGAGAGGGTTGATTTTGTGTGTGTATATGTGTATATATGTATGGGGGGGATATATGTATTGTTTATGTGTACAGGCATACCCCGGTTTAAGTACTCACTTTAAGTACACTCGCGAGTAAGGACGTCATCCAATAGTCAAACGGCAGCTCGAGCATGCGCCTGTCAGCACGTCCTGAACAGCAATATCTGCTCCCTACCTGTACCGAAGCTGTGCGCAAGCGGGGAGACTATAGAGCCTGTTACAAATGCGTTATTTCCATTAGTTATGCACGTATATGACGATTGCAGTACAGTACATGCATTGAAAAGTGGGAAAAAGGTAATGCTTCACTTTAAGTACATTTTCGCTTACATACATGTCTGGACCCATTGCATACGTTAATGCGGGGTATGCCTGTATTGTATTTGGGGGGGGGGGTTGGGGGAGTTTGTATATATTTGGGGGGTGGGGATTTTTTTTTTTTTATGTATTTGGGGGTGGGAAGTTTTTTTACATTGGGGGTGGGAAGTTTTGGTTTCTCTTGTGGGGGGAATTGTGTGTGTGTGTGTGGGGGAGGGAATGAGTGAGCGTGGGGTAATTGACTTGACGGAGGGAGAGCAGAAAGGGAGTGAGGTGAGGGAAAAGAGGGAGTAAGAGTGAGACGCAGGGGAGAGAAATACATGCGAGGCGGGAGAGAAATACATGGAAAGAGGGGGGGGAAGAGAGGGGGCTATACCCCCTATATATCGCAATACCGCCATCACGGGGGGGTCTGCTTAAAATGTTTGTCCTGGGCCCCATGACTTCTGTTGGCGGCCCTAACTAGAGACCAGGAGTGAGACAAAACAAGTCAATGTTACTGTTTTATGTGCAGTATTTAACACCACCATAGAAGATCCATTCAGAGCTCTCTGGCTCTGCAACTTATGTTGGGGGTGGGGGGCGTGAATTTTCAAAGTGCAATGGTGCTAATCGGGCACAACACATGAAAACCCATTTGTATTGAAGATTTTGTGAGAAATAGCATAAGGCATCTCTTCTGCACTGGTACTAATGGGGAGCTGTCCATGCTGAAGTCCACTGGAGAGCTATACCTTTTCTGCAACAGAAATAGGGCCTCATGCAGTAAGCGTTGATAAGGGAAATATGGCCATGTTATAGCCAAAATTGGGTTTGAGATTCAGTAAGCGCCGATAAGTGCTTCATATCGCCAGGTTTCGGAGCCGATAATTTGGTTATGGCCAGTCGCCTGCCGATAAGCCTGTTTTCGACACTGATCGCCACTTTTTTAAATCGGCTGGATTCAACAAAAAAAAACAGCTTATCGGGGCTGATCGGCACTACGAAATTGAGATGTTATGGCCGATTTCTCCCGCCAACTAAAGTTGGCAGTTTGGACGGGAGAACGATCGCTAAGGCTGCCGGAACGGCACTTAGAAAAAAAACATCTTCTGTACATCAATGGAAGTCAATGGAGCGGGGACGTATAACAGTATAGTACTGTTTACGTTTCATTGCTCACAATACAAGGGGGATTTGCATTACAGTGTGGGGGCATTCCCTGCATTGTGTCACAGCTGATGTGTCTTATTTGCATAACATTCGACTTTTACATGTTTGCAGCATTTGCGGGTCACATTACTCATCATGTGATGATGTGGCAAGGGAAAATACTATACTACACTCTTAAAGGAGAACCTCACATCATATCACACATTTTACTCAACTCAGCGACAATTATTTACATGATGTCACACATGTCACACATGTCACTCATACACAGTATATTCATCTTCCTTTACATTACACAATGCTTGTAATGTGACACGCATCTTTAAACGTTCATGTACATCTGTCTTCTCATGTTTACATATACTTTTGGGTCCTCCCTATTTTCATGACGTCACTTATTGGACGCTCAATCACATTGCATGTTTACATTGTAACCGTTGCATTACAAGCACTTCAACCTAACTTATACACACATGTACAGTAATTCAGCATTGGGACACCTTGTAAACTCATTCTATACCAACTATCCTCCTTACACAAATGCATGCATATGCACACGACTATTCATTGTTGCCAACATGTCACAATAACATGGATAATTACACATGTTACACAAAACTTTTCCCACGTCAATCTCAGCCTTTTTGTCTCATTACATGACTGACTCTTGCGTTCACAAGTGTTACATGCATTGCACATGCAACTATTTATTTGCAAGCAATCTTTGTACAAAGCTTCACGTCACATCATTGCCAAATATCATCATTCCCTGCAGAATACACACAACAAATACTTAGAACAACAAGTGCACACAGCTTGCCACAGAAGTACTTTATTATGTTAATGTAACACCTTGCATTTTACTATGTCACCTGACATCATCACATACCTATTTAAAGGACGCACATTACCTGCTCATTCACAGCTACTCATTTCAAAATGTTGCGAATGTTTAGGAGACGGAGGAACATTCTTTTCTATGACATGCTTGATGATGAAGACAATCATATAGGGCAAGGGAGGGACACACCGAGGGACAGTGACAGTGACGCGGATACGACAGGGACAGGGAGAGGGACAGGCCGAGGGACAGGTAGAGGGACAGGAGATCAGAGGAGAAGACAGAGGAGACAACTTGTGCCTCGTCCGCGTCTGTACAGGGAGAGAACCCTGTTAGATGGGATGAGTGAGGAGGAGATTGTAAGTCGCTATCGTTTGAGTTCAGCAGCAATCTTAGCTCTTTATCAGGAGATAAGGGGGGATTTAGATTTTTTCACAGCCAGAGGTCGTGCAGTCCCTGGGCTTGTTAAAATGCTGTGCTCATTACATTATCTTGCTTCCGCGTCATACCAGACAACTGTGGGCATAGTGGGCGGGGTCTCGCAATCTACATTCTCGCGGGCCTTGACCCAGTTTCTCTATGCACTCAATAGACGCGCTAGGAATTATATTCATTTTCCTACAGAGGCGACAGAGTGGCTGGAAGTCAGGACTGGCTTTTATAATATAGCAGGGATACCATGTGTGCTGGGTGCAATCGATTGCACACATGTTGCTTTGATTGCACCTAGTCAGAGTGAGCATGTGTACCGCAATCGGAAGCACTACCATTCACTCAATGTACAGGTGGTATGTGATGCCACGATGAGGATAATGCATGTGGTACCCAAGTTCCCTGGTTCCAGTCACGATTCCTCTATCCTGAGGAACTCTTCAGTCTTCCATGCGTTCGAAGAGGGACATTTTGAACCTGGTTGGCTGCTGGGTGAGTACATATTTACATGTTCTAACACAAAACACATGTTGATTTAGGAATGTTGGCATTGTACAATTTGATCACTAATGTCAGCTTATGTGTGCTCCATTCATTATAGGTGACTCAGGATACGGAATTAGGCCGTGGCTCTTGACTCCGGTGCTAAACCCTCAAACTGAAGCAGAGGACAGGTACAATGCAGCCCATATATCTACAAGATCTGTTATAGAGAGGACATTTGGCCTACTCAAGACCAGGTTTAGGTGTCTGGACAGAACTGGTGGGGCTCTTCTATACAAGCCTCAAAAAGTGTCTGATATTATCCTTGCCTGTTGCATTTTGCACAATGTTGCACTCAGGCACAATGTACAGTCAGACCTAGCTGAGGCTTTGGTAGACGAGCATCCCACCCATGTAGCTGCTGAAAATGAACAAACAGCCAGTGGTGGCCAGACACGACAGAATCTCATCAATTCATTTTTTTCTTGTAAGTACAAACTCATATGTTCCTAGTACTACTTTTATAGTTTAATTATGTTATATTAACAATAATGTTTCTTTATATAACCTTCTGTTAGGACACAGATGAATATGGGTTGCACACCTTTCTTTTCTCTGCTGTGTGCACAAAGGGATGTGGCACCGGTATGTTATTGTTGCACAGGTTATATAATCCCTCTTCAATTGTACTTTAGTTGTGTGTATGTGAATACAACTTGGGTAACAAAGCAATAATATTTTAGCATTGTGTTATTCCTTATGCTAAGACAAAACACATATTATGCCCATAATCATTCATGCTTCTAGTATGCTTACATACAATGTTATTGGTGCAGTGTAACATGTACATCCATATGATGTGTACACCAGGCTCATTTACATTTTGAATGTCATGAAATATACATGGTGTTGTACATTTAACACCAAATACACACTTTGCTGTGTTGTTTACGGTACTGAAGATGGCATGTCAATGTTTGCAATTTATATATTGTTCCTTTGCATTATAGGTATATCTCCAGTATGACTGATCATGGTATGTATATTTGCTGACATCTCTCATAAGATGTGGCTACCTCAATCTTCCTATAATTATTGGAACTAAAAACCCAACATATTGGTATAAACACAAATGTTACATATATGTACTTTCTGTATCATGTATATGCATTTAGCTACTCTTGAGCTTTCATGTGCATTGTATTACAAAATGATTACTCACATTTCATCACATTTTATGTATGTTTCCTTATAATTTCCATTAATGTAATATAGAGGTGGTTGGAGAAAAGGGGATAACTGTACTTATTTGTTTACTTACGGGAGCACATTCATCACTAGCATAGACACACTTTTTAAGACAACTGTTTGTGTCTCTATCAATTGGTGTAGGATCCATGTATAACACCGACAAATGATAACACCAGCTTTATTATGGTAGCTTATATCATCATATTGACTATACTATGTATTTCTAAACGATTAATAAACACAGTAAACTATAGTTAGTTAGGTTAATGAAATATACACAGAAACGTACTTCATAACATGATGGTGATGTCATATTCAGAACATCATGCATTGGAGGGGACCATAACATCTGGCCAGTAACATTATTTGCTACAGTCCCAAACCATTTTATCTACATACCCATGTAACAAGAGATTTTAAAAATAAATGGCTACTTGGTTGTAAGTGTCCTTTACATTGGGAGAAGGAGTGGCTCACTGAGTAAAGACACACACTGGCACTGATAGTTTGAAGCAGGGGAGTCTGGTTCAATTCCCGGTGTGGGCTCCTTGTGACCTTGGCCAAGTCACTTTATCTCCCTGTGCCTCATGCGGCAAAAAAACATTTGTACGTTCCACGGGCCAGGGACCTCAGGCTGAAACATGTGTCTGTAAATCGCTGCGTACAACTAGCAGCCCTATACATGAACATGCTCATATTATTATTATTATTGTTACATAGTTTCGACAGTCATACGTTCCATTACATATTAGAATACACAAATGTGTTAGCAGAGTGGGAATGGTTGTTATATATAAAACACACCATGTCATAAAATGTTAGTAGTCATTAAAGAACACTCAATAAAAATTCATGAGGCACTCTTTTGCAACATCATTATGTTAATTAAGTGCTTATGCAATATAGGCATAAGGGTATCACATTTTTAATTGTTTGTTAATAAGCGCTGCAAGCAATATAAAATTAGTTCCATATGTAGTATAGTAGTCGGTGGCTCCTCCTCACAATCATCTCATATAAAGGTAGACTCTTCTGAAATCATACATTGATCCGATTGTATCTTCCCCGACATCTCTGAAATACAGCAAACACATGATGGTCAAAGATGGCACCTTACTAGATATGCATCCGTGACAACGCGTTACGCAGCTCTATATGATTGTGTAGATACACACGTCACTCACTTATATGTTAGAAGTAAAACTGTTCATCAGTATGTAATGTTTCTTTAAATTTGTAGCAGGCATAACTATGTATAAGAAGTGAACGTTGCCTGTATACTGAAAGATGTGCGCGCACATCTTTGTGTGCGCACGCACTTCACGCTTGGCTCCACTAACTGTTAGCGCATGCGCAAAACAAAGCGTACGTTGTGCGTTCAATACATGTTGAAAATACCAGTAAACATAACATCTTTATTTCAAATACAATGAAGACGAAACTACATTCGTTCTAAACGAGTACATCTGTATTCTTTTTAAACAGACGTGTTTGAACAGAAAGCACAGCCGATAACACAATGCGCAAATGCAATACGTGTGACGTCATGTTAAGCCAGCGTGAAACGCACGCTAACACTCCTCCCACTCAATTAACATTCGGCTAACGCCCAGGGTACGCCTACAAACACTGAGCCGCACGCATCACACACTGCAGTTACCGTTACTATAACAAAACATGACAGCCAATAGGCTTTGAGGCGCGCACGTCGCTTGGGGGCGGGACTTACATCACTAATCCTTTTTAAGGACGCCTTGGCCCATGACAAGGGTCCCACGTCATACGTGGTGGACCCGGTTTTCAATGTTGTAGATGTTGCATGATAACAAAACAGGTATGTGTTAGAGTAATGGTAAAATGTTGCTAATATGTTTAAAGGGATAGGAAAGTACGTATATTTATTCCGTCAGCAATGTGTACTACTCTTTCAGGTCCTACTATATTGTATTAGGAAACAATTTGTTTGTGATCGCTACATGTTATGCAGTCTGCAATGTTACGCTGTATCCACGCATTGAAAGTGAAAATGGTGGTTACAAAAAAAAAAAAAATTTAAACGCAGAGTCAACGCATAACGATTGTTATATTTACCATTCTTCTAGAATTAACTCTTCGCCTGGCTGCAACTGGTCGCTCCAGAAATGCAAGCCATTTTCATCCACGCTTAACCCAACCGCTGAATCCAGTATGGCACATATCTCCTCCAGGATGCGCTCATAGGAATCGCCACTGCTTTCTTCAAATAATTGGTCGGGAGGTAGGTTCATTTCTTCCGGTTCCCATTCCAATGCAATTTCAGCTGAAAGGCTTGGTACATAATCATAGTACTTTTGTTCTTGTACAATGTGGGTTTCAGGAATGGAGGCTGCAGATATTGCAGCACGTATCGATTCAAACGGATCAGTAGTAGCGGATACATTGCTATTGCCATTAGGAATAAATATGCCTTTCACGACAATATAAGTGCCGTCTTTCAGGATAAATTGTTTTTCCGGGGCAATCTTCCAGAAACCATAGGTGTGTTGTAGCTTATCCTGGTCACGTTCAAAAAAGTCATTACTTGATAAAGTGAATCTTCTTGAGGAATTAAAATTCCGTGCATGCTTACGGTCTTGGTAATAAGGATATTTTGCTCGAATGAAATCATCGATTTGGCGTGTGCTTGCTTTCTGTCCGCGACTGTTCAAGATGGCTTCACAGATCATGTACTTATACCCTAAAAGGGGATTAATATTGTTAACGAATTCATCAGCCATGTCTGAGTAGCACAAAAGCTGTGTGCAGGTCTGTGTTATTTGCTCATCAAAATGAATGTGCTGAATGGCTAACAAACTCCTGTTTTTCCTTGTCAAGGTCAACAAAAGTAACTACTTTGACTCCTTATTTCAAACGCCAATTGGATTTGTTTGTCTAATTGGGTTAACAGTTGTGGTTCGTGATATGGGACTGTGGGAGAAACATTTCTCCTTCTTTTATCTCGTTTGTGAAAAACATCCCTAGACTGTGAATGCGTTCACATAGTGTTTTTTTGAAAACTAACAAAGACCAGTGTGTGAAAATATTTCTTAGCCAGGCATATCAGTAAAAACACACCTGCAAAAAGAAATGTTTTTTCCCCGCTTACATTTCTGTGTGTATGTGAAAGTCTGGTTAACTCCCTGTCTGCATGAGTTTAAATACGTGTGTATATATATATATATATATATATATATATATATATATATAAATATATCTCTTATAAAAATATATATATATTTATATATAATATTTTTTTTTTTTTTATATTGCAGGAGTACACACAACATTGATGGCATTAAGTATACCTTGTATGAAACCTATTTAAATGGTGAGAAACATGATTGAATGAAGTAATAAACATTTGTTTAAGCACAATACTGTTAGAGTCTCATACTTAGGATATTTCTCAAACATTAGGCCTGTATTATTAAAATAGTGTTTTCACAAGGAAGCATGAAGTGTATTAGTTTGTGTATACCAGTTTATATAGTACTATATATATATATATATATATATATATATATATATATATATATATATATATATATATATATATATATATATATACACATATATATACATATATATATATATATATATATATATACACACATATATACATATATATATACACATATATACATATATATATACACATATATACATATATATATACACATATATACATATATATATACACATATATACATATATATATACACATATATACATATATATATACACATATATACATATATATATACACATATACATATATATATATATACACACTCACACACTCACACTCACACTCACTCAGTGTGTGTGTGTGTGTGTGTGTGTGTGTATATATATTATTATACATTCTGAGATGTTATAGAAACGAACACACAACTGATTAAAGGACAAAATTACAATGGCCAAGCAAGGCAAAGGTAAGTAATAATTTACACATAATCCTGCTGTACACGTACAAGAAAGATGTTTGCACTTACTTAGGTGTTTTAATAATTGCATGTGACTAATATGCATATGCAATTCTTACATCAATTAACACACCCAAATGCAATGTTTTGCTGCAAAGTCAATGGCAGCTTCTCTAAACTTAGCAACTGGCTCCTGGTGGACCATTACTGAACAGACGATTACAACATAAATATTTATAACACAATTAATTATGAGTGTTAACATTTCCAAAACTTCACGTGTACAAGAACATAGTTGAAAGTTTGGAAACAACACAGTCTTCAGCATACATACAATAGTAATTAGATAATCTGAAGTCAACAAAACAAGGCCAAAGACATATTTTCTGAATTATAACATTTATTTTTTTTGTTCCTTTTGCGAGCGAGTAACAGGCCTGCTTGTTGTCTCTTGAATTTTCCTTTTTCTTTTGCCACCAACTTTAGGCACAACAGAGCCACTTTGAGTGGCCTCTGGCACTTCACGGGCAGGGCTTGTGGCCAGTGACTGTTCACCTACGGGGCTTGTGGCCAGTGACTCACCTACAGGGCTTTTGGCCAGTGACTCACCTACAGGGCTTTTGGGCAGTGATTCACCTACAGGGCTTTTGGGCAGCGATTCACCTACAGGGCTTTTGGGCAGCGATTCACCTACAGGGCTTTTGGGCAGCGACTCACCTACAGGGCTTTTGGGCAGCGATTCACCTACAGGGCTTTTGGGCAGCGACTCACCTACAGGGCTTTTGGGTAGTGACTGTTCACGGACAGGGCTTGTGCCCAGTGACACATGTGAGCAAGTTGGTAGACACTGCACAAGTGATGGTTGGTCTGTTTCATGTGTGTCTTGTTTTGTTTTTGTCGCCTCCTTTGTAGGTGTCTGCTGCTGAATTTGTACAGATGGCAGCGGTAGGATGTCATCAGGAACCTGCACAGCAATGTCTGCTACTTGACCGGTAACATTTGGGCCTGGTGAATGAATATCAGATGAATGTGGTGAAAACTGACCTGCATGAACAGATCCTGGCTGGGAGGTGTTGAATTGTGGTACATTAGTCATTCTCCAGTAATTAGCTTGTGTTTGCTGAACAACTAATGCTTCGAATGAGGTGTTGATTTTTTGCAACTGTTTAGGCACTTCAATGAAGACTCTGTGGAGATGTGCCAATTGTGATACTGTTTCTTCCTGCAGTCCAATCATCCTTTCCAGCACTGTCATCATGTCTGAATGGCGACGATTTTCTGCGTCCACTATTTTTCCCTCTGAAGCTACAATTGCATCGTATGTGGAAGTTGATGGACGATTTGGCGGTACAACAGTTTCTATTGGCACCTCTTCATGGTCACATGATTGTATTTCAGTCTCTTCTGTGGCGTCATCCTCATCATACTCATCATCCTCATCACCATGATGTTCTAAAAAGAAATGTACACATTATTAAATGGCATGTTAATGTATGCTGTGTTACTATGTAATTGTACTGTGTCCTAAGTAACACCTAACATGTTAGCATACGTTTTATAACCTCATTAAAAACTACCTTGACTTACGAATAATGTTTGGACTCAGTATGAAATATGAATGAATGAAAAGTTGCTCTAAACTCAGAAGTCCTACATGATAATTAACATCACTAACACAATACATGTTGCCTTACACTTAATTTTCACTGACACTAAGTAATCCTATTTAAAGAAGATGTGCAAAACAAATAATGCACATGACAACATAACATATAGAAGAGCACATATTATATGGCCAGCAAATGATACACTCACCTTCTAGTAGTGTTGAGCTGGCTGACCCAGGTGAAGACACTTGTTCCATCTCAGGTGACACATGTCCTCCAGGGGCAACTATATATAACAATAACATAAGTTTTACATTTACATGTGTAAATATTGAACAAACACTTATTGTATGTTCTGTATTTATGATTAACTAACAACATCAGTTCCTTAACCGAAAATGTGTGTGAAAGTGAACATAAATAGTTGTAATAACACTGTACATGCCTGTGTACTTAGAATTTTTGAGTTCCCTAACATACAACATACTATGTTTCTGCAGTAATGCGTGAGGATAAATAGATTAAATGAGTACATAAAAATCATATGTTGTGTAGTGATATCAGTATCATAATGTACATAACTATCATGAGATGACCATTCACAATGGTTATCATGAAGGTGGTCATATTGCAAAAAGTGTTGTTTTTGGTAGAGGATATGTGTGGTACATTAATCGAAGATGTGGCACACCTGAATGTGGCTGTGACTCAACAAGACAACACATGCAGTGTGTGATAATGTGTCTTTGATAGTAGTTCAACTATAGATATGAGTGAACTAATGTGTGACGTACGCTTTGATAAGTAATGAGTTGTTGGGGCATTTAGTAGCTAGAGTTAAGCTTTCAAATGAGTGTGATTAACTTCAGTTGTGCTATTCAGGTTGTAAGAAAGGTATTCCCTTCCCCAAAAAGCCTAATCAGCCACACCTTTCAATGACTTGAAACAGGTGCAAATGGTGTGAACTAAGTTGACCGTGAAATGAGGCTGTAATTAGTGTGTGTGCTGAACCCCACCCCCTCTGTTGAAGTGTATGCTGTGATGAGATATTAATTGCAGCTGCTTTAACACAATGGTAGATGAGCTAAGTAGTCATCTGCAGTGTTTAAGTTATGAAAACAATGACATAACATATGATACGTGTGCCTCATTATGCTGTCTGTATATGACATAAAGCAAAAATGGACCTTTTCATAAGCAACTATAGATGTGTTAGTGCCAGTGATGTTTGTAGGCCGTTACATGCAATTTCTTTGATGCATGCTTAAAATAGGCAGTAATGTCATGTTTGTCGGAGTAAAATCAATAAAATACACAATAATATGATACATATTTCTGTTCTGTACCTGTAGCTACTAATAATTTCTCATGAACATGTGTTACACATGTGTACTACCCTGTTGTTCCCCATCTTCGCCCACCATCAATTGCTTCCACTGCAGCTATGCATTTTGGGAATTCACATGTAAATGAGCACGCAATGGCACGTGCTATATTAGTTACTGCTTTTAGTAGGACTACTACATATATGTCTATTTTGAGATATATATATACAGAATCAGACATATACATATATAGATGCAGGTATGCTTATATTGTGAAGACAGTATAAAAAGCAGTGTAAATATGCAAAATAAGTGTAAGCAACGACACGCCTAGTACAGTAATATTTATCACCTGCTGGAAATTGTGACGGATAAATTCCAATGTCACGGTCACCAGCCAAGCCTTCCACGACGACGGTAAGTAATTTTGGCCGAAGCAGCTCCTCCAATGGAGTCAATATGAGACGTTGTGGTGTGGGCCCACCTCCAGTGCCAGTAGCATGCACGCGTTGGTCTTGTATTTTCTTTTTCAATTTGGACCTAATATCATCAAATCTTTTCCGACAATGATACTTGTCCCTGACACTATTCCCACAGGCATTGACACCAATGACTATTGTGTCCCACATTTCTTTTTTGCTTGCTGCACTTGTCCGCCCTTGAAAAACATATAAAAGATATGAGGTAAATTAATAATAATATAAGCACCAGTTTCCTACACTGCTAGCTGTTCCAAGAGATAGCAAACATGCTGTTTTATGTGTAATATGTGCAGCACATGAGCATTCACTACTAAACCTATACATGTAAGCAAGGTTGCATTCATATTGTATGCAGTTCTGGCAAATTGACCGCCTGTGTTTATTTGTCCTTGTAAGGCATGATAAAAAGCTGTGTTTCCACACTAATGAACATAGAAAGATATTGTGTACCCATATTTGCATATGAACAAAACTCAGATGACCTAGGATCACATGTATTTGAATAATAAATGTAAAGTTACACTTACCTACTAAATGTCCATAGAGACTGTCATAGTGCTCCAGAATGCCAGTGACAAGAGCCCTATTTTCCTGGTCATTGAAGCGAGGATTACGTGGCTTCTCCACACGTTTTTTCCGAGCAGGTTTAGGGTCAGAGCTTGGCTGGTGCTGACTGGACTCTCCTTCTTCCAATGGAAGAGCCTCCAAAAGCTGGCCACCAGCAAGCACGCCACCACCAGACACCCCATCAGCAACTGCGCCACCAGCAGCACTCCCAGCACCAGCACTCCCACTCCTAGCACCAGCACTCCCACTCCTAGCACCAGCACTCCCACTCCTAGCACCAGCACTCACACTCCTAGCACCAGCACTCACACTCCTAGCACCAGCACTCCCAGCACCAGCACTCCCACTCACAGCAACAGCACTCCCACTCCCAGCACCAGCACTCCCACTCACAGCAACAGCACTCCCACTCCCAACAACAGCACTCCCACTCCCAGCAACACCACTCGCAGCACCAGCACTCCCACTCCCAACAACAGCACTCCCACTCCCAGCACCAGCACTCCCACTCCCAGCAACACCACTCGGTGCACCAGCAACATCACTCCCCTGAACAGAACGTTCACTCCGACGCGTACTCGCACGAGTAGCACTCCCACTCCCACCAGCATCACTCTTCCCACGCTTTGCGGGCATACTTCCAGCACTCACAAAAAACAGACAAGAAATGTACAGGCAATCACACGACCCACTTCCACATATAAAACAAGACAAAGATGTAAACAAAACAACAAAGGACAAAGCTCACCCAATACACAACAAGTCTCTCAGTCAATATGCAAATCTTCAATCGTCCAGCTCTGTGCGTCTCTCTCTCTCTCTCACTCCCAACAACACAGAGAATGATTAGCAGTACACGTTGCCTTTAAATATGGCGCGCAATCAAAAACATGCTTGTTTCGCCTGATTCAGCAAGATTTGTGATTGTGCAACCTAACAGCACCCCGCCACGCACGCCGATACACCTGTGTGTGATCGGCTCATCATCGTGAGAGTGGGCGGATTTGTTTTCTGGTTGATTTTGAATGTATTCGGCACTTACTGCATACGGAGAGGGAAAAACGCCAATAACATGACTAATCGATAAGCTTGCCGATTTCACATAATCGTCGCTTACTGCATGAGGCCCATAGAGTACTAGGAGTCCCACAGAGAGCATGAAAGGTTCTATCATCAATTTGCCCTTGGTGGTCATTCAACAAATATAAAATTTATTTTTTTCTTCACCTTTCATTCTGTGAAAGGCCAAAGAGAAGAAATAGATTTTCATTTGAAATAACAAAACATTAAATCACTTTAATAGATTCACATTGACTAATGTTATACTCAAACAGACTGAACTCAGTCGTAAAATATGGTAGAAAGAAAAATAATAAAATCCACCTTACTGCTTTGAACAAAGTGCCAAGAAACAATTGTGGGCCACCACATATTATTTATAATGTTGTACAGAACTCAGATGTCAACCAGTGCCAAATCCACTCATATCAGCACAAGCCAGAGGTGGGGAGTAGGCAAGTCAAAATCAAAATGTCCCGATGTCCAAGCATTTCATGAGATGGCACTACCAGCCTCTGCCAACTGTAGCTCCATTCAAGTTAAAGTGCTGGAACACCTTAACCAAGTCCTTGTTCTGCTGTGATAAAATAGAATACAAGAATACTATGCATACACCCATCATTATTTATCCTTTACCCCTTTTATTTTATACTCTTTGTATTTGTCTTTTTTTTTCTTTTTCTTGTTTTCGTCATTTATTTTATCTTAATGTATTCATGCAGAATTTTACAACATCCAAATGGTGAAGCATCCCTTCCAACAGGCTGGCCAATGGATCCCAACTCAGCCATCAACAGATCTACATCCCTTCAATCACATACAGTACATGTATCAAAAGAGCAGGGTAAATATGGGCATAACAATTTGCTTTTGATTTGTCTAATCTACTTTTTACATATTAAATATTTATAAAAATGTCTTTAGTTCTCTGGCTATCACAATAAAGACTTCCAGCCATTAAAAAAAACATGCAAGTTGTATTATTTCAATAAAGATGCTCATCTATACTTTAGACCAGGGGTGGCCAACTTCAGTCCTCAAGGACCACCAACTGGTCAAGTTTTTAGGATATCCCTGCTTCAGCACAGTTGACTCAGTCGTTGATTGAGCCACCTGTGCAGAAGTACAGTAGGGATAGCCTGGAAACCTGAGCTGCTATTGAGGACTGAAGTTTTCCACCCCTGATTTAGACAATCAAGTAAAAGCGTAAACGCTCATTTTAAGGTCTGGACCTTAGTTTCTGAAAAGTAATCCAAAGCAAATTGAAAACTTAAATGGATTTGGGGTTTTGAGGGTTTTTTCCTCCAAGGTGACCAAGATAAAACTGGTATATCAAAACAACATAGGTTAAAATGTATGCACTATCCAAACAATAACAGCTAATTCCCTGAGTTCATCTGAAAAATCACCTATGATACAGTATTCATTGTGCTGCATCGTAGGTTGAACTTGATGGACGTATGTCTTTTTGTGACATTTGACAGCACGAAGAATCTAGGATTTATTAATAATTTTAATGGTATGTTTACTAAATGGTGCTCTATTATAAGACACGTTACAGTCTTTTTAGTTAATGTGGTCTTCCTGTGCTGGGAAGGGTCTCAATTGAATAGCTCCACTTCGTAAATATGGCCCTCAATCATATTGTATATACAGTACCAGGCCTGCACAACTCCAGTCCTCGAGGGCCGCAAACAGGCCAGGTTTGCAAGATATCCCTACTTCAGCACAGCTGGCTCAATTAGTGGCTCAGACATACTGAGCCACTAATTGAGCCAGCTGTGCTGAAGTAGGGATATCCTGAAAACCTGGCCTGTTTGCAGCCCTCAAGGACTGGAGTTGTGCAGGCCTGGTATATACCCTCAACATCTCACAAAAGAAAACCAGGCAATAGACAGTAGTACTGCACTGTCACCTATAAATGCCAGGTTTTTAATATATTTAATAGACTAGTACATACATGAAAGTATAGCAATTACTTAAAAAAAAAGGACATAAGTAATGTGTGATAAAAGCAATACTTGTTTAAATACCAATAGATTATATAGTAACTACAAGCAATGTCACTTTTATTCAACTTGATATGAGGGCATATATTCATCCAGAAAACAACCTAGATCAGTATTTACAGAGTTTATGGCTAAGTGCCCTTGGTTTGCAATAACAAGGAATGTGGAAAATCAAGTGGAGGGATAGAGGAAGCTGTAACATTACTGTATGAAAAAACAGTTACAAATGGCGCTTTAGACACAAATATATAAAAAAACAAAAACTAGGCCCTTAAATGACAAGAGAGCCTATAGATAAACATGTGAAGGATGGATGCCTAAAGTGATAAATATAAATCATTCAGTCCTATAAATGCACCAGTGCACACAGATGATCAAATAAGGAGTGATCTAAGGAGACTAAAAAAAAATTAAAAAACAACCGTTGATTGCTGCTCAAACCCTTGGGGAGAATTGTTCCCTCAATTCTTCATAGATGTCTTATTAGTCCGAAACTCGGCGTGCGCAGATTGAGTAACCGGAAATTATAAAGACACAAAATAGGACAATATGCCAGAAACTCTAAGGCAGGTAATGTGGATGATGGTAGGGGTTATACACACATATTCCCCAAAGTACAGTAATAAAGCACTTCCCAATACAGTGGCAAAACCCCCTCGCTGGTAGTGTGATAGGAGAGGACCTTTCCAAGGGAAACCAGAGCTAAGTGACCAGATAGTGCAGACTGTAAAGTTATTGTAACATTGTAACATTACTGGAGCTGTTCGCAAAGACCAAGCTATTCAAGGACTGACAAAAGGCCTAATAAGACAAATATAGATTTGAAATATGATTAATACTCAGAAGACAGATACAAATGTTACATGATACTTCTAGGAGGCTTTTCCAGCGTTCATTGTGTAACAGATTAAGAGCAGAAACAGATTTTCATTTGAAATAATAAAACATTGCCACAGTTTAATAGATTCACACGGGCTAATCTTATTCTTAAACAGATTGAACTCAGCAGTGCCATATGGCAGAAAATGTATCATTTTAGAATGTAAAATATATTGGTGCCATATAGGCTTTTCCCCCCCCCATTAACCCTATATTGACCATAATAATTACTTGGTTCACAGCTATTGAACGTCTGCCTAAATACTTTATACATCAAATTCAAGACTGATGAATTAATGACAAAGTATGTGTGGGGGTATGTGAGAAAAGATCATGGCAATTACAGATGTTATTACCCCGTTAACATGAAATAACGTATGCATTATAGAACGCACTATTTTGTGTTACCTCCTTAACCATCATCTTCAATTGCCTTACTGTTAAATAATACACCAGCATTACTGCAAAGCTTCACCATGAGCTCTTTGGTGGAAGGGAAGATATAAAAAGCTCCCGTACAACAAGTGAGACCAGACACGGTTATGGTGTGCATTGAGATAAAAGTCATTGGAAGGTTTACTTTTGCTTGTTTAAGGTGCACTTACCCCTCTTAAAATGACCCCTCTTTAAATTTGAGCTTAAAAAGCAGGCAAACTAGCTGTTTTTGGTTTTAGATGACTTTTTTATATAAACAGGCCAAAAGCCTGCAGTGGAGTGTCCACATGGCAAGTGTTGCCGATTTTTTTATTTTTACAGGCTCCACTCTGGAAGGAAGCACAGACATTGTTTCCAGGCACATTTAAAAAAAACGTCTTAGAGAAACTGTCCCATCTTGGGCATCTCGGATAAGGCTTTCCAGAGATGTGAAAGTGGGAGGACCGGGACATCTTACCTTTGTTTTTGTGGCTTAAGTTTTTTGGAAGTAGAAATTTATTAAGCAGTAAAAAAAAAAAAATTGGAGTTAAAAACATACACACACCCAGGGGTGCTGACCTTCAGTCCTCCATCCCCTCCCTCACCCCCTCCCCCCAACAGGTCAGTTTTTCAGGATTTCAGCTTCAGCACAGGTGGCTCAATCAGAGCCTCTGATTGAGCCACCTGTACTGAAGCAGGGACTGTGAGCCACCTGTCCAAAAGCTGGCATATCTTGAAAACCTGACCTGTTGACAGGCCTTTTTTTGTGCTGGGGTTACTGCAGCTTTAAAAGAAAAATGACTGAAGCAGAAATGGTTTCTCATTCCAGTGCAAGTCAGTGAGTATTTAAACGACATGTGTTTTTGTCACATGTACTTCTGTATTTTTGGTGACATCAGTAAAGACCATTAGCCCTGAGGCTTGCAATATGTTCACCATTCTGGTAAAGAAGTTTAAATGAGTCAAGTCGGATCAGGGAGGAACTACCAGGCGTTGCTATGTTTTAATTTGGCTCCTAAACACGAATGCAGTTCGGTTTTAACGAATGTGAGGTTAATGGGGTTGGGGCCAGCATTTCACAATGCTAGTCATAGGGGGTTGTGTGTAAATGTATTCTTGGTGCTATATTGGAGCAAGAATCTACACTTGATGTATCAGATATATTTGGTACATTCCCCCCCCCCCCAGTTTCCCTTGTTACATAGACTAAAATTTCCTTGTAGCTAATATGCTAGAATAGAATCAGTATTGATATACTGTACTGTATGTCACTAGAGACCAGGACAATTTACACCAGGGATCAATACACTAGACAGAACTGCAGAGTTGAACAAAAGTGAATTTATTGGAAAAAATGTATACACACACACACACACACACACACACACACACACACACACACACACACACACACACACACACACACACACCTAAAGTTCTAGGTGCAGTGACCACTTTCCCAACATGAGCCGCTATCCTTGGTAGTATGGGCAGCACTGCCTTTCTGGCTAGCAGTTTTAAATTCCCTGCCATTTCTTCACTCCAAACCACTCTGGCCAACACTGCACAGACCACAGCAACACTGGATGCTCCAGACCCCTGTACTGGGTCTCCTCGGTTTCCGTCTGCTGGCTCCCTGTCAACTCTTCCTTTTACAGGGGCTCTGCCAGTCCCCTGCCAGCACACAGCCGTCACCAAGAATATCCAGTCCAGAGTGACTCAGGATGTCTTCTTTCTACCCCCTTTGTATTTAAAGCTGTCTCACACCTTAAACCTTTCTCACTTTCTGCCCCGCACCTCTGGAATGACTTCCCCTCAATACCCGACTAGCACCCTCTCTATCCACCTTTAAAACCCACCTTAAGACACATTTGCTTAAAGAAGCATATGGATAGCACTGGATAATCCTGGACACATGATACATAAAGCTTGGCCCCCTGCAGACGCACTTACTAGAATTCCCTCCTGTCTCTATATGTTCCCCTACCTACCAATTAGATTGTAAGCTCCTTGGAGTAAGGCCTCCCCTTCCTTAATGTTACTTTTATGTCTGAAGCACTTATTCCCATGATCTGTTATTTATATTATTTGTTATTTATATGATTACAACATGTATTACTACTGTGAAGCGCTATGTACATTAATGGCGCTATATAAATAAAGACATACAATACAATCCTCTTGATGCTGGGGAGGAGGAGTATTTATATCCCTGTCTCCTCAGGGAAATGCCAGCTAGCCTGGGTAGAAACAATATTTCTGGTCTCTGTAGACGACCTTTGATCTGGTTGATGAAGTGACTGTGGTTGAAGGTGGGGCAGGACAATGCTCATACAATCCCCTTCCACAGGTGAACAATACAGATACAGCCGAGGGCTTACTGCTTTCTTGCAGAACAAGTCCACTCAGCAGGTGGTCGACTTCTCCTAATCCAATCAGTGTCCAGGCCTATAATACCAAACTCTGATGTGATTACAGCCCATTTTGCAAGAGAGTTAACCCTTAAAGGTCCCCACTCTTGAACAGAGCTGTGCCTCACTGTTTTACATTCTTTAAGAGGAAGATATATAGGACTGTGGCAATAAACTGTACATAAATAAAAATAACTACATCATATCCATTGAGAGGTTGGGGTAATGGCAGGCTTAACCTTTAGTTAAAAGCAACCAAATCTATCCCTATAATAACACTGTAGATATTACCTTCAAATTAATTAAACTTGCTTTGGTTTAGAGCAAGGGTGCTCAACTTCAGTCCTCAAGTCTCCCCAACAGGACAGGTTTTCAGGATATCCTAGCTTTAGTATGGGTGGCTCAATCTGTCCCTGATTCAGCACAAGACACTCGATTATTCCCTGCTTCAGAATAGGTGGCTCAATCAGATTTGATTGGGCCACCTGTGCTGAAGCTGGCACATCCTGAAAACCTGACCTGTTAGGGGGGTCTTGGGGACTGGAGTTGAGCACCCCTTGTTTAGAGCATAATTTTAGAGTGTTCCATCAACATGTGCTGCCCCTACTGCCAATGTCTCCTGGTACAATCCCAACTGGTATATCTCTACTGTTATAAAGGACACTTATTATTAGCCAGCTTGAAAGGAGAAGATCTTCTTTTTTGTTTATACATTTGGACTAAAGCAAATCACGTCTTTCTATCCCTATATCCTGAGTTTGTTCTGTCCCTATATCCAGAGTTTTAACCATTATGGCACAGTCATCCAGATCTAACCAATGACAAATACAGTTGACATTTTGACTATTTTACCATGTAAATCTGGCCATTTCAATGCTTAAGGGGTTCTTATTAAATTTGTTGTTATTAAATGGGCACCTGGTGAATATATTCCTAAAGCAATTAGTCATAGCTTATTTATCACAGCACCTTAGTATGAAAGAAGGGCAGTGGTAACTCAGGTTGCTTTAAATGTTCAAATCCAGTTTAATAATTGACTAAGTAATTTATAAGACAAACACATGAAACCTACCTGCATATATATGGTCATAACTGTTACCAGTCAATTGTCGAGAGGTGACAGTTAGAAAGTCTCTGTTGGTCTGGGTGCTCCAGTATTACTTTAAGTGTTGTTAGTAAATTACTTTGAGGTTTGTGGGTAGAGCGGTGAGTTGGGGGAAAGAAATTGAAGTAAAAAGGGCACCATGGACTTCTATCATCAGAACATTCTTTATTAACAAAGCTTTCAGGAACTACAATAAAGTCAACTTGCACAATGGCCAATAACTTCAGGGAATCCTGGGTTCCCTCTTATTGGATGCACAGTCTTTGGGAGGTGAGGAAGGTCTACCTTGGATGAAGATTCTGCAGGGTGTTGGACTAGGTGCTGCTTTTTTAGTCCCTCGAGACACAGGGCATGTCTAATCTACCTAAAGCCTCTGGTCTGCTTTGGGTTCCCTGAAGCACATGGTACTGTATATTAAGTCTGGTAGCCACTTGCCTTATCCGACCAACAAGGGGTGTTGCCTAAGCAGCTCTTATCCTTGTCATTTTCCAGAGTCTAAATCTCTAGACCAGTTCCTCTTCTCCCCCTCCGTTGTTACACACAAACACTGAATATTAACCAAGTAAAATGACAAAATAATGTAGCTAACTTTATATAACATTTCTGTGGCTACACTCCCTTTTGCCAAAACTGACCCTGAAAGAAGAAAAAGCCCAAACTTAATAACGTAACCCTTTGAGGGCCAAAGATGGTCACACACTGTCCTAAGTTTAAGTAACCATGAACAATTACACTACTCATATCAATAAAAAATAGCATCACAGGTAAACTACATAACCCTATTCTCTATTCAGTAAGTACTACACATATATTTGACTCCATAATTATATTTAGTGGATGATTATAGAGGTATAATAAAAAACTGATATCCAATCTGTGCCACATTACAAAATGTTGCAAAGCCCCACTGCTCACCAGGCCATTCACTATATGTATGTGATAAGGCATCATTTCTACCTTTGGTGATGGAACTAAAGCGGATGTAATACAGGTAATCTAACACACTATTCCGTTATGATGTTTCCTAGACACATTGTTCCATATTTTAATGAAGTTGTCTCCTTAGAATGTAAAGTAGAAAAAACATATCACTTAATTAACATAAATTAATGTGAAATACTGAGGTTTTAAAACAGTTGGGGAAAAAAATGATGGATGAAGTGTTTTGGGAAATTCACAACGTTATAACTCAAATTGTTATTACCATAAACTCGATCCAGACTACCACATGAATTAGTCAGTGGTAACTGTTTCATTATTCCTCATTTATTTACCATTAATGATGTCTCTATAAAAGATTAGTATATCCATCGAGCTATTAGGACACTGTGACACATTTACACAATAAAACTTGACAACAGAACATTGACAAATAAGTCAAACAAAAGTCCAATGTCTTCTGAATGACATTTGTCACAGTGGAAGCATTTGTGTAGTGACATTACCAATACTAATGGCTAGGTTTTATAATGTGTCATTTTGCAAATGCTAGGCAACTCTTGGCATCTCACTGCTCAGAATGCTATTGTGAGGGATGTTTCATGCTTCTTTCCACGTACAATTCTATTATGAAAATGCAAATGGAAAGTTTATTGTTGTTAATTGTACTCATTTCTATTTCTGACAGATGTTAAATATGTAATAATAAGCTGTTGCTTTTCCAGCCACATTTACTGCTTTAGACAGAACTCAAAGGCCAGCGTGGGGAACGCAGCCAAAAAAATTAATCCAAGAGAGGATTTTTTTTTTTTGTATATGTAAATCTTCGAATCCAAAATGCAACATTTGAATTGTCAAACCAATCGAGCAGAGCACGTCTACAAAAAAAAACAAAGAAAATGCGTCCAGTATTGTGGCCCAGGGGTTCAATATTTACCCGTTTGTGTACCGTCTGAGCTATTTCCTTTAATCAGCCTTGCACATGGTTCTCTTACTCACAGGAGACTCCATCACCATGACAACTACATCAGCCAAAATAGCACAAGTTAGCCCTGCAAGAGCATAGAAGTTGGGTGAAGGTTTGGGATCTCTGCGTTTATTGTTTAAAATCAACATACAGTGTTTGCGAAAATTGGCTGGAGAAAATTAAGGAAAAGGCTAATAAAGTCATTAACTAAAAAAAAATGAACTTTACAAAGGAAAATGGAATGGAGCCATTAGGCTGAAAAATGGGCAATCAAAAAGGCTATTGCGTTCGGCAGATGGAAAAGCAGCAGGTGCCATGATGTGATGGGGACTCGCTTCCCATCATGCATGCTCTACAATGATGCAGGCTGACAGGGGAGGGAATTATTGTTTCAGAGCAGGTACTTTCTGTCCATTAGCCGATTCTCAATACATACACGCATACTGCTACCTCTAGCGCTTTGGTAAACTGACTAGAAATCCATTGTTCCAAAAGTTGCATGTAAGCGGGCAGCTCCATGTGACCTGCCTGTCACGGTCTCGTTTTTAACATTGTACAAGTGACCCAGTAAACATTTTTCCACCCCACACTGGGATTAAAGATTTCAGCATATGAATAAATTATTGGCATGCAGATGTTTGGAATACATTAAGGTAAAGTACACTGCCTGAGATCCACTAGGGGACACACTGATGATGAATAGAATTTTTCAAGCCCAAATTAACCCTGGTACGCAAATGAGAGCAGTATGCAGCCTGTGATAACACACCTACTCAATGTTTTGCATCTGAAAGCCCCTGATTATGTAGGGGGCACCTGTTATTATTGTAAGGCCAATTGCTTTGGAGCTTTCAAATCAAGGATTTTTTTTATATGTTTTGTTGGAACTCCACTACAACATTGAAAACGGAGGGGGGGGGGAGGGTTGGGGAGGAGGGGATGTCCCTACATTCTAGTATGTCAAGACTGATCACTTCAAAGATGACTTAAAATAGCTTCATCAAAAAAGTACTATTCTTATTGCAGGGAACTTGGAATTAAAAACACACTGTGGTTTATTAGACGCGGCGAGAGACATTAGGAACATAAAATATGTAATTTACTTAGATCCTACAATCCATGGTGTAATGTGGGTGCCTACGTAGAAGTAAAATATCTACACAACAGGGGAAAGAGCTTTATAAGGGGGGGAGGTTGTTTAGGGTAATGGGCAGAGTTAATGACTGCCCACAGTGCCACATTTCTGGATACAAATACTATGGGGGGGAAAAAATGATAATGGTATAAAATGGTAAAACGTCTGAAAACTGGAATGAAAATGCATTGTGTTCCCTACAGACTGGATCCATTTGATTACTGGAAAAACAGCCAGGTCAATCACCGGTGAACACTCACATTTTCACTTTTTGTCTTTCACAATCTGTTCATCCCAGTTCATACGGAGTCCACAGAAAGTAGGGAAAGTCAACCGTTTCGATAATTTAGTAGTCCATTCATATCCACAAATGCATTGTCCTTACCCATGAGAGTAAACGTTGTATCTTTTTCAAAGGGGGAAAATAAAATCTTTTTCTATTGAATTGTTGCACCACGTGAAAACATGTCCCTCTATCTTACTATGTGAACACCATCAAACCGAGGGTCTTCTCCTTGCACGTCACAGTGCATCGAAATAACCATTCAAGGTTCAAATAATTCGTAGCTATGGAGTGTTCCAAAATTAATTACTTCTGTTTTCATTTCTATGAGAATGCGAGAGTAGACCAATATATTTTCTACCTTCTATTTCCATATATTTACATAGTTCATGGCAAATTTTAAACTGTGTTGTAAGACAAATATGTCCATATCTTTAAAGGGACATATATATGAAAATATAATGACCCCGAGGGAAGTGGTTCCCAGACTACGATAACTCAATGACTGTTAGTATTGGATATTGCAAAGGTTATACTGTGGCATGCATTTATATGAGGTGATATGAAGATGGTAACTGCCAGGGAGTCATAGCTAGAAAACCCAAATTATTTTTCACGGTTTGTACAAGGTGAAAAATGTATTTATTCCAATATCCCAGACTTGCGCTTAACAAATTATATGCAATAGCAGCAGCCCGTAAGTATTTTTTTGGTTAGTATGCAAATGGAACCTCAAGAAAGCACACAATAATTGTATTTATTAGGATTTATGGTTTACAAAGAGTCATTCTGTTCTTCCTAGAGAACACCATGACACAATAAAATGTCTAGTCTTGAACCCCTTTGACTTATTTTCCAATGTGCCATTTAAATACAAGCCATTCTAGAAATAGTTTTGCTTACATACGTCAAATGTAGCCAGGACATTTTGGCATGACCTAGCGATCATGTTTGATATTTGTTAGGCATAGCCTCTTTTGAAGCTTACTGTATTTTCTCCTAGTAGGAATACAGGCACCTGAATAAGCACAATGTATGATGAATGAAGCCATTTTCCCTATTCACCTATACTAGGTGCTGAATCTCCCACAAGAAATGACTTTACTTTGGGTAAAAAAAAAAAAAAATAGAAATACCCTTTTCAGTAATATCTATAGAAATGTATGAAGCCCTGGAGTTTATAATATAATCAAAACCATGGAAAATAAGTGGTGTCAGGGGTGTGCTTGCTTTTTATTTGTTTGTATAACACTAGAATAGTACAAAACAGTGGTCAGCCGTGTATACAGTATATCCTGGAATATTTCTTTATATTCCGGCTAGAGAAGACACAGCATTTAGGACTTAACCAAGAGCAGATCATGCAAAACGTGGTCACCCCCCCCCCCCCCCCGTCACTGTGCTCTTATTTATTTTTACCAATAAAAGATTACTTTTAGCGGAGGAAGTGTGGTAGGACCAGCATTGTGTGTACTTACCTGATGTTGCTGTGTCAGGTGGCGACCAGCCGCCCCGCCTGGCTTAGTCTGCATTAACCATTTGAGTTCCAGTGAGGCCGCTGTACCACAACCCTGCCTGCATTTCTCGATCGTGTGAGCGATGCGTCACTGATGACAGAACGGAAGAGCAAATAGAATATGAGGTAGCTGCTATCACATGGGGCCCCTGGAGTGCCTGCCCCGATGACGTGGCAACTGTCACACGGCACCTAAAGGGTTAACCAAGATAAGTGCGCTGTCCCACTGCCTTGGTTTCCACTTTAACCTGGAAAAGTGTTACATAGTGAACTCATTTCCTCTAACTTTTTATGTTCCGTTATCAAAATGCCAATGGATAAAATGGAATGGATGTTTTTTTCCCCTGGTCATAAGACATGTTGAACCTAAAGATTGATCATCAGCAACATTGTCACAGTATCATTCAGACATAAGAGCTTTACAAAAGGTCTGTCAACGGTGGCCAACTCCAGTCCTCAAGAGCTGCCAACGGGTCAGGTTTTCAGGATATCCCTGCTGCAGCACAGGTGGCTTCCATCAGTGGCACAGTTGAAGGCTGCACCGCCTGTGCTGAAACAGAACCTGACCAGTTGAGGATTGGAGTTGGCCTTAAATGGAAGGTAGCTGCAATGCCTTCAGCTTTGCGGCATGGGTTGTGCACTAACAGTTGGTTAGATATGGTTTTTACATGCCCCCTTAGCTTTTGGGTCAGTGGCTGGCACTTACAGTTAATAAGTTGGTTTATGTTGATGTGTTATGGAAGCTGGAAAGTTTCGGTCTAATAGATGCTATGGACATTTACATTTAAATGAAGTGTCTGCGTCTTATTGGGGATTTGGATGGAACGCAGTTCGTTAGAAGGAATCTGCAGTCAATAAGAATGGATTGGTCATTCAGGGCTGGAGTAAAAGCACAGACTCTTAAAACAATGACTGACTTGGAAGCAGGGGAACCTGGTTCAAATCGTGGTCTCCACTTCTTGTGACTTTGGTGCACAAAGAGAAACAGTAATTTGCACTAACAGATTGGAAAGTTCTTCGTGCAAGAGCTGTGGCTGTATTTTATGCACAGACGTTCTGTCCCAAGCTCACTGTGGCAAGTGAGCAGAGGCAGGCAGCTTAACTCAATCCCAAATCCCTTAATTGCTGAAGTGTTTATTGGACACAACAATACACATAGAAAAGGGAAAGATACTGGGGTAAACACTGTGGGATGGTAACAATGGAGAGGAAAGGGAGCTAGGATGGCAAGCGGGATAATGCTAGGTAAAGGGGATAACTTAGTATCAGGGATAGGTAAATTACAATAGCTTTACCATATGAGTTGAGTGAGGTGACTGCTTCAAGATGGCTGCTGGCTGAAAGAGGGAGCATGCTAGCCTGGACAAGCAGGAAATAAATAAGGACTATGCCAACTAGCAGGGGGAGGAGGGGGCGGCCCAACTTACTAAGGAAAAGGGGTGTTGCCAAGGCAATTTGCTGAGAAACCAACAGGGAAGGTTACATGGTTGCAACAATAAAGTGAGTGATGGCTGCCTCAGAACGGGGAAAACATACAGAGAGGTTCCAGGACAACAGCACAAAGTAATAATGAGTGCAACATTGTAATTGTAAAGGGCATTGGGAGAAACGCAATGTATAAAATAAAGTTATCCACCATGAACAAATATAATTAGGTTGACATCACAATGTAAAAGTTTAGCAGCTGCAGAGGTACAAAATGACAAGGTTTACTGGATCATTGGTCCTTTTCTTGGAGATTAAGCACTATGGACCCATTAACGACCCAACCATAAAGCTGTAGTGCTGTGTTGTCTGTGGCAGAAGGGAAAGCTTGTGGGCTCTCAGTCGTCGTGACTCCTGTACTATCAACCCTATCATATTCGGAAGTATCTTCCCCTAGTACAGGTTCCTTGTTATTCTGCGAAAGCCTCTAGGACAGGGGGGCTCAACTCCAGTCTTCAAGCCTCAACAGGTTAGGTTTTCAGGATATTTCTGCTTTAGACCAGGTGACTCAATCTGTCCTTGCTTCAGCAGTCTTTGACTGAGACTCTAATTGAGCCGCCTGTGCTGAAGCTGGGATATCCTGAAAACCTGACCTAGTGGGGGGTGGGTGGGGGGGGGGGGGGTTGTGGACTGGAGTTGAGCACCCCTAGTCTATCCTGTGTGATCATGATTCCTTTTATATCTTGGTATGGCTCAGGGAAAAAAAGGATTTAGTGTTTTGTGGATGTAGTTTTTTTTTTTTTTTTAGGTCAGCCTCACAAACTTTCATGTTCCTCTCCTTTGCCCTTCTGTGCCTGTTTCTGAATAACATTTCGTCTCTTCTTATTCAGAGCTGTCATTCAGTTGAAGTTTCTTATTAGAACCTTATTTCTGAACATGTGACAGATTCAAATGCAGTTGTCTCACTCATAGCATATGTACAGGGAGTTGTGCGGAGTGACTCTGTAACATTGAAGAAAAAGCTCCTGCTGGATGATTTTTCCAGCAGCAGAGGCCATTCAAAGTGTTTTTTTTTTTCAGGGCTGACATAATCCGTTCTATTTCTCAATTTTCAACACCTTTACAACCTCTCCTCCATTCAATCTCTACCCTTTCCTGCCCGACATGGCAATCTCTCAATACAGCAGTACACTTTTACCAGCCCTAGACAAGTTATCCCTGGCGACACCACTGTCACCTCGACAGTTTAGGATCGTTTATTTGTAAAGCTCCAAAATATTCGAGCGTAGGGTACAGATGTGTATTTTATATCAACAGAATGAAATAATAATTTATTTATTTATAAAATGTTTTACCAGGAATAATACATTGAGAGTTACACCTCTCGTTTTCAAGTATGTCCTGGGCACAGAGTTATAACAATGCATGGTTACATTAAATGAACAGAGGTTATACAGTCAATTCACAGACATTTCACGGACAGTTAGAGTTGGAGAATTGGGTACAGGGGATAAAAGTGCTGGTGAGTTTCAAATTGAAACCAGAGCTGCTTTAACATCACCAATCGTCTCAGACCCTTTGGCTGCTCTTTGGCTGTGCCAAAGGCTGTCCACCTTTTGGGGCTATGCAGATGTAGACTGAAGGGGTTCAGATTGAATGCGGCTGTGGTTTCAAAAATTCCTTTGTCCTCTTGGGTCATTAACAGGAAAATAAGGACAAATGAGCAAACAGGAACATAGGAATTTCCATCTGGTTCTAGATTTGACTGTGGAACATTATTGTGACTATAGGTTCTGAAGGTTCTTGTCATAGTATGTGTTGAATTTGCAGATTAGCAGACTTTTGCCACCTGAATGGCATGTTTTTCCTTTGCTAGGCATACTCTTTAATGTGGATACTGTCCTCTGAAGTGATGGCATTTGTCTATCGCCTCGGCGATACTTGATCGTGCTGCCTCTTGAGGATGATGGAATTGTCTCCTTAGTGGAGTTTTAGAGCAAAATGCATGAGCAGCTTCTATACTGTTGGCTGGAAGTCTTTGTTTTTGGATTTTAGACACCTCTTCTGCTCAACGGGTGTCTAATACGTTAGTTGGAGTCATTGTTGGGTCTCTGAGAATTTGTCGGCGTAACAGAACGGCATCCATGTATAACTTGACATTTTAACTCCTGGTCCACATTGGTGAAATCTCATGATATAGAAAGTTGACGTAACCTTGCATGGTATTCATCCATGATTCCACCTTCCAGTTGCAAGCTTGCCTGAATAAGCTGTGCCTAGGGTTTTTTTTTAATGTAGGGTGAAGTATTGTGTGACAGCTTCCTTGGTCTTATCATTGTTATCAGCATCTCCTGTGTCTGGCAGGCTCTTTAAAAAAAACGGTGTGCCACGCTGCAGGCATAGCGCCGTAACATTGCTCTTTGTGTTGCCGAGTCATCTTCTTTCATTACTTTGAAAATAATTTCTAATCATTCTAGCCAATTTTTCCATCTGGGTCCAAGGGGCTGCATGTGATTCATGAATTGGAATGTCTTCAAAGTCGGATGCCTACATTTGCTTTTGTTTCTGCTTGCAGTGTCTCAGAGGAAACCTTACACCTCAACATAGTTCTTCAGAGATCGTGGAACCACAGATCACTTCCAAGGATACCCCACTGGTTAAGAAAAAAAAATAGATTTGGGTAGTTGCTGCTTTTATGCAGAGGATACAAATCCACTTTATTTTAGTTGCAATTAGCACACTTTCTATCTCCTTATTTTATTTGCAGCAATATCAGTGGTGTTATATAACCCAAGTTTCTTCTTGTGCTGCATGTTGTTCATTTGCCTTTTTGGTGTTGTATTTCTCTGATATGCAGCCGTTTGGTTATTGTTTTGGGGAATTCTGGGTCCTTTTTGTCACCAGTGTTTTGTTTCTCTGTTGAGATCTACATAGTAAATTCAGACCAGTAACTTTAAGTTCCGGTGTGCTGGCCAACAGTAGAAGAAGCCTTGCAATTTAACTCCCGTGCTTTAAAAGCCCTTCTTATTCCGGTTCCTCTTAAGACCTGTAGTGGATTACGAGAGTGTCTCAATCCTACATAATAAACAGACCAGACCCTACAGACATTATATGCCACAAAAAAAACTATTCCTGGCACTTGATGATGCAGCTACATTAACACCGACATATTGATATGTATCAAGGTCTCTCTATCATGTGTTCATTTATAACCTAATCACATGTCCACTTTAAAAATCAGTTTGCACTGTGGAAATGGATGAAATACAATTACTAAATGATATGCGTAATCATTCAACGCTATTAGAGCTGAAAGGTGATATTGCAGTGACATTGAGAAAATTAGATCTATTCTTCATACAATTATATAGCTACACTTTCACTCTAATGCCATACTAATTGGAAAGAAGCATAGAAATGTGAAACTGGGTGCATTTCACTATCTAATTATCATTCAGCAACTCAGTCTTAAAATAATTTTCTGGAAAAGACAGTAGCCAAGAATGGTCTCCTAACTGTGAAGGGAGGTCCTTGCTACTTTAAAACAATAAATATCTAAATGGGTTAAATGTATTATATGTAGTTTAAAAAAAAGTAAGAAATTAGTTTATGCACGTTAATAGTTAAAGGTAATATCCAGTGCCTTTGTTAAATACTTTACAAAGAAGTACAGCTAGTAATATAATATTTTTATAGTCATACATGTTGTCCCCAACATGGCCTATTCCATGCAAATGAAGGAAAACCTGCTGTTAGTCACATTTTTGAAAGGGATAACATAGATTATTTTAACAATTTAGCTATGATGTAATGGGAAAGCAAAAATAGATTGCCAAAGTTTTATTCTAATTTTGGTCAATTGTAAACATGTTTTTACTTTGAATAACATGGAATATTTGGGGTATAAATTCTGCCGCGTAAAACGTTTATATCCTCCTTCATAATATACTTCCTCTAATTGAAATAACCATGCAGAAGCCTCTTTAGTGGCTAGTTTATTAAATTAATTTATTTAATTGATTTGTTAGCTAATGCTTTTATTTCATGAATTGGTTGGATAGGTGTTTATTTATTGTATTCTTATGTTTTGGAATAACATAATTTTAACTATTTTGCTGTTTTGGTGATAGATCAAATGTATTGATGTGTACTATTATTTATTTATAAAATGTTTTACCTGGAAGTAATACATTGAGAGTTACCTCTCGTTTTCAAGTATGTCCTGGGCATAGAGTTAAGATGACAAATACATGGTTACAAAAACAATTAAATAAGTGAACAGGGTATACATTATATACAAAACGAAGCATGCACAGTTAGATACTATATATTATAGGTGTATGTAACAGTTACAGACCAGATTAAAATGTGAGACGGCTTTAGTTTTGAAAGAAATTAGGCTGGTGGAGGCTGAGTCTCCGGTAGATTGTTCCAGTTGTGGGGTGCACGGTAATAGAGGTTTGGCCGGATACTTTGCTGAACCTTGGGACCATGAACAGTTTTTTGGAGTCTGATCTCGGATAAGTGCTGCATGTGGTAGGGGTGAGGAGCTTGTTCAGATAGACGAGTAGCTTGCCCAGAAAGTATTTGAAGACAAGACAGGAAAGATGGACTTTGCGGCTAGACTCAAGTGATGACCAATCTAGTACTTTGAGCATTTCCCAGTGATGGGAGTTGTAGTTGCATTGGAGAACAAAATAGCATATTGAATTGAAGAGGGTATCAAGTTTGCTAATGTGGGTTTGGGGTGCCGAGCTGTATACTATGTCCCCATAGTCGATAATTGGCATCAGCATCCCCTGTGAGATACGCTTTCTGACTAGACTAGTTTGGCATAGGTTTTGGATGTCAGGATATCAATGTGCATCCCGAACGTTAAATGGGAGTCAAACCATATGCCCAAGTATTTGAAACTAGTAACAGGAGTTAGGGTGGTTGTATCATTGGTTCTGAGCTCCAGATCAGTCATTGGAAGCTTTACACATGTAGCCTTGGTCCCAAATACCATTGTTAGTCTTTTATATTTCTTTTATTGTTGGGGTGTTTAGGTGCTTGATGTCATTTCATTGAGCCATACATTTCAAGTATACTAAAGATGAATGTGTGATCAATGATATAAAAAGGAATTTAAGGATACAGATGTAGCAGGTGTGCTCCAGCACGCCAGTAAGTGCAATAACACTTTAGCTGTGCCCCTTTTTCACACACTGCTAATGCAGACACAGTATCTGCTCTGTATAAAATAGTGATGACCTGCTGGATGTGTTATCTCCACAGATAATGCTCTTATGCTGCACAGTAACAGTTGTGTGCCATTTCATGCTATTTTATTTGTTTTGCAAAAATGCTGGAGGCAATATCAATGCTGCGATTAGAAATGACACGAAACAAATGCGGCAATTTTACAGATTTACATCTGTAGCCAATCAGTCGTGGAAATCCAAACTTTTCCAGCTTTGCAAAAGATCCTGAATATAGCATAGTCCCAATTTCTACGTGCCAAAAAAAGAATTGGACGGCGCTCCCACAATAGTATAAATGTGAAAAAGTGGAATAATACTGTGGTAAATAAATATAAAGTAGACAATATCTTGGGCTGAAGTTTGATCTGGAACCTCTGGAAAGGACTTGTCTGCAACTGTCCTCTATAACAACACTTCTCTTTCACGATCCAGAGGGAGCAGGTTTAACCCCAAAAAAGAGAAAAAACAGTACAATAGTGCACACTGTGTGTAATAGTGTGGGATTTGCTGGTAGTGTCTTTGCTCATATGTAAAAGCACTTACAAAAAATAAAGGATATGAAGACTATCGTTGTAACGTCTTCATAACATTTATTTTTTGTAAGTGCTTTTACATATGAGCCAAGACACTACCAGCAAATCCCACACTATTACACACAGTGTGCACTATTGTAGTGTTTTTTTTCTCTTTTTTGGGGTTAAACCTGCTCCCTCTGGATCGTGGAAGAGATAGTCATATTTTCTGGCAACAGTTTGCAATTCCATCCCAAGTTTGGGTATTTGTACCAACAAATACTGTACTATATTACTCCATTCATAGGTTATGAATCCCAGATTTGAGCACATTGCATTGTATCATTTTCTTTTTGCGTGCGCCCTTAACGTCCCCTCTTATGCAGAAATAAAAAGTGCTAGAGGGTGATAGGTACTGTATAAGAGTTGAAAAAAGGCATTATGTGGCGTCTCGGAGTCAGTTTTAATTCTGCACCTATTTAGATGAATGTAGCGAGGTGCTCTGGATGAAATTGGTTTCGTTTGCAGGGAGTGATTTGGGATAAGTTAGCGAAAGAGTTGTTTACTGCAATCATTGAATGGGTTTGCACATGTAATGGTGCAGAATTACTTTCTAATTGCATCGTTTTAATGAGCCAGGTCTAAGCTGCTATCAATTATTTTGTTAACGAGGAAGATACATGACGGTAAGAGATATGTGCAGAGGTACAACCATGGAGACATATTTGGGGGAAATAAACCGTGGCTTTTGTTCAGCCCGTAGCTTTAAGCAATACAGTTTAAGGAATCCCACAAATAAACAAACATCCTATCCCTGTGTAAGGGCTAACTCACTTTCTCAGTCCCTATCTGCAGGGCTGGGAGGATAGGATTCTTACCAACCTATGACCCGAAAGTCCAAAGAGGTACCTGTAAGCAAGGAGCTCTTTATGTCAGTCTCTGGGATGTGTCCGTTGGCTGCCAGCCTCTGTTGGGTTCCAGGGTCTGCTGCACCGTGGATGTTAGAGGGTCTGGTTTCTTGGTATCTTGCTGGCAGGACAGCCCCTCTGTGCTCAAGTAATTACCTGCAGCTCAAGCAGGAGGCTTTTTTTACCTGCCTGATGAGCCAGGTGGAGACTGGTTAATTGTCTGTTGCTGCAATTAACCAGCTCCCTGCTGGATTCCTCAGACAAATGCAAGCTTTCTATTGAAGCTCTTTTAGACAGGGGTTAAGGCCCTGTTACAGTGATAAATTATAAAAACACGTTTGATACATTTATCACAAGTCAAATTGATAAGAAAAGATTCAGGAACAAAATTGCTAGCAAATGACAAACAAAGCTATACTTTATCACCCTCAAATGTGTATTTTTCTGATATCTGTATAACCTTATTTAGAATTAAAGCCTCTGTCTAGTTTTTGGTGTATTCCCCTCTGCCAGAGCAAATATCTTAATTCAATTTCCCTTTACTCTTCTGTCCACCGATCCCTTTTTAAATGATAACTAATGGAGAAGGAGCGGCTCAGTGAGTAAAGACACTGACTAACACTGAGATTGTTGCAGGGGAGCCTGGTTCAATTCCCGGAGTTGGTTCCTTGGGACCTTGGGTAAGTCACTTTATTTCCCTGTGCCCAACGGGGCAGAGACTGTGCCTGCAAAATGTCTGTGTAAAGTGGTACGTAAAACTAGCAGCGCTATACAAGAACATGCTATTATTATTATTATTATTATTAATAATGGCTTTAACAAATTGAGCCATTAGAGGCAGCAGTGGGCTTTTACAGCTATAATCGTCAGAAGCCACTTTCCTGTGGGGTAGTAGGAAATGTGTTTGTGTGTGTATCTATATATCCTGTTATGCACCATTAAGTTCAATTATATTCCAACATACAGTATCACATTCTCCATAACGTTTAGTGGTAATACTCGCACAGTATATTGTCACAATCTTTCATGCCAACATAACCAATGGCCCAGGTCACATCTACAGAAGAATCCTTAAATTCTTCTAAACGGTGCAACTCCCTTCAGTATTGTTATTTACTGCAGTGTGCTAATATATTCAGTGGCTGGGTCTTGTACAATAAATAATGTTAAGATCCTAGAAAGTCAGTGAATGTAATGTATTGTTGATGGGTTACCACCGAAAAATGTGGACCCAGCACTTCCTAATAAGCTTTATACATTCAGCTATGCCTCATGGCCCATTGCCCTGATTTAAATTTGTAACTCAGTCAGTGAGTTATAGATTTCCCTTCATCATTCATAAGTAAGATTAACAATTACCTCTCACACGATGCAATGGCATATTATGATTACGAGTAAGCGCTAGGAATAAATCCATGGCACTGTTACGTATATTATTCATACCACAAATAGGGAAGTAATAGACCATTTTTGCTTCTGGTGACTCATTAAAATAACAGCTGGTGGAATAATTTATGGAAGACTAATGTTGGTCTATAAAGAAAATATATAAAAAAAAAAAAGTTTGTTCCATCAGAATGATAAATCATCTATAAGATCGGCCTCTAAGGATGGAGAGGTCTGCCATGCATTGAGACTCCTCCAACACACAATGGTATAAACCACTGTAACAGTGCTGGTTCAAACATGATTACTTTCACGATACTACCTGTAACAGGGACTTATCACTGTTTGAGAGAAACTGCCACAAAATCCAGCAGCATGCTGGTTAATTGCACACAGGAAATCAACCAGACTCCACCTGGCTGATTAGGGCTCTGAGAAAAGCCTGATGTGAGAAACAGGAGAGAGATTCCTTAGCTCACAGTTGGGCTGACAGAAGGAGAGCATAGAACTGTCTTGAGCACAAAGGCTGTGCTGAAATCAAGACACCCAGAGACCTATATTTCTGGAACACAGAGTCCCCAGGAACCTGCCAGACACTGACATGGAGAGCCACCTGCTTAAGGTACTTCCTGAGACTTTGGGGTGATAGGCTGGTAATGGGAATATCCATCCAGTCCTGCAGATAGGATCTGGGGAATTATGTTAGCCCTTACAAAGGGATAGGGGTTTGTTATTTTGTTGGTTTTGTATGTAGAATAAAGGAACAGGCTCAATAAAGCCAAGATATAATCTTGCCCTAAAACAGTCTCAATTTGCATACCTCTGCACACATCTCTTACACTACCATTAATAGGATATGCAAGGCTGAATTTATTGCCTATAAAACAAGTATTTTTATCCTCATGCACGGACAACTTCATGTGCACTGACATACAGGCTATTTAATAGACACACGTTAAAATCACCTTCCCAACTTCTGCTTCTCTCTCTAAGTAATTCATCTACTATGTAACTAAGTATATGTAGCAGAATCCAAAAATACATAGTAAGCTGAAAGCAACTATAAAACTATCCTATTTATCATTTCATATTCTAGATCTACAGGAGGTAAAAGCTATGTAACCCCCCTCCTAAAGGGTTACTAACAAGGCTGTTGTATACTGGACCCACCCTGTGTTGCTATGAAGATCCAGACATTATGCAGGGATATATAAGGAGGAGGGACTATTTTTGAAGTTTAGGTTCCACGAGGACATGAGGAGAGGAGCCTCGGGGAGAGTAGATAGGAAATGTTTATAAAGTAATAGTATAGACCAGGCCACCCAGGTTATTTTGTAGATAGGGACAGTACCGTTAAGTTAGGATCCCCAAAAGATGGAATGCAGTCCTGAATAAGTAATATAAAGGAATACGGTACACCAATAAGTGCCTTAGAAAAGAGGACAACCAGGTGATGGCGGATCAGCTCTAACTGCATATCGGCGCTAATATTCCTCAGCAGTCTGTGTGGAAGTGGCAATTCCCCATCAGGCACCAGGTCAAGTTAGAAATACCTGTCAGGATTCCCTTAGGGGCACAGATTAATCGGATCAATATCGATGATGGTTCCGAAGCAGCCAGGGGGGCCGGGTCCCAAACGTACTCAGAGAAACTATGTCAAAGTACCTTCGTTTGAGTGTTAAGAGTGGGCACTGATGGAAGAACTGTATTCATGTGTGTCTATTATAAAATCCAGTAAAATGTTGTTAATGTGTATGAGCGGTCCCTGTCCATGGGGACACGAATAAATGAGTGTTGTACTACAAAAGTTCCTGGCGCCTGTTATTCTGCAACCTTGCTGCATTGTCACCCAGCCGCCTCAATTCCAGCACACCGAGTCCAGGTAACCCATGCGTGGTAGCCATATAATGTACCATGATGTAATCTCCCTAGAAGCTGACATGGAGGGTTACAGCTATAAATACAATATTTGTTCTGAACATACTGGAAACATTCACAAACAGACAGGTACTGTAGCACTATAAAAGGTTGTTGCATTCTGTATTGCATTGTATGTCTTTATTTATATAGCGCCATTAATGTACATAACGCTTCACAGTATATATATATTGCTACTGTAGTATTAAGAACAAACTAAATGTTGGAAGGTTTTTGTTTTAGGGAAGCTCCTTAATGGAGCTTAAGAATTTGTATTGCAGCATGCGTTCACAGAAGAACACATTTGTTCCTGAAACAGGCTAGTGAACCATCTAGAGCTGAAAAAATAAACGTGGCTTCGAATTTAATCTCTAGATCAGGTCTGATCTGACCTTTTTGCTACAAATCCTGAGTGACCGATTGTCGAACCTTATATCTGACAGTCAAGATTTATCTTCTACGGGTTTTATCATTCTGTATGGTAATTTGTCCTATATGGAAATTATATGGGAGACAGAAGGCAGAGAGATACCATCTCACATTGTTGAAGTGTCTTTGAAAAGTGACTTGGCTACTACTTTACAATATTATACCTCCAGTTACCTTCCCAAGTCGGTATTGATGTCGGCAGTTTGTTACTTTGTGCATTGACCATGTAATGAGAATCAGGCATTGACATGGTGTAATATATGATTGTTTTTTTGTTTTATATAGCTTGATGAACTCATGGAAACAGGATGATGACGAATTACCTAAAGATACCATTAATCATTTATTTAATTATTCCAATAGGCTTGCTCTTGCAAATGCATTAGAAGCGAACGTAATCGGTGCACAATCCAATTGATGGGTATTCCAGACAAAGAAAAATAAAATGTTTATACACTAGTGCAGGAATTTTAAATCAATACGGTGTTTGACAGGCAGTTAATGTAGAGAGTACACAGTGAGAGAGAGAGAAAAGGCTCCATACATCAAATCCCAGTAATAGCTCATGTTCCTGCATTCAAAAACATCTGTAGCCAATTTAGTAGGCAATCTGGAACATCTCCCAGTAAGTAATAATGATAGTCAATCTTAAAACAATGAAGGTGCAGATGAATCAGCTATTAGGGTAGCTCTCGGTCATGCAGTATTCTAAAATGACCATAGGGCTGTATATTTTTATTGCAAAATGTAACACCTGTTCTAAATGTGATGTGGTTATCGGGAAGGTCAGCCATCCCGAGGCCAGCTTCCCTCTGGTCCTCTGTTACAATTACAACAGCACCTTCAAGTTACTACCCCACTATCTGCCTCTTTGCCTTTGGGAAGGGGCAAGGAATTTTGATATTATTTTTATGGCCTGTAGCAGCAACAATTCTGAACAAGCTGCTATCAATAATATACATCAAGTGATATACAAGTACTATTCGAAAGCGAAATCCCATTTAGGATGTGATGGCAAGGGTTTGGGTTTAATGGGTTACATCTTGGGGACTGATGATTGACGAGCTTAATACTTGTAAGATGTAAGCTTCACTTAAAATGTTGGGAATATCCGTTTCTCTGGGTTTCCCCTTCCCAGTGATAACAACCCATTTGAATTCACTTCATGTTTATGGCAACAAACCAGTTAGGGGAAGTAGAATATACAGTGCTTAGCTTACAGTAACAACTTCCAGTTTCAATGGTGTGCAAACATTGTAAAACAAAATATTCAAAGGGGCGTGACCAACCACCAGAGATGGCCTATTGATTCCCTTGCTCTGTCTCGGCAGGGGAAACAGTAACACTTATTATAATAAGATAACCCTGATATCACAAATAACTATGCATCAGTATAAAGTTGGCCTAAAGGAGAAGCTCTATTCAAAGGTAAATGAGCAAGAAGAATATATGTTGACCTTGCTAACTGAAGGATTGTTTCAATCAATCCTTCAGTTCGTGTAACTCAGCAGCTACAACGTATTCTTAAATTACTAAAATAACAGTATCTATTGTTACAGTTTGCAGCTCAAACTGCTGGGAATATTGGCAAAAAGTGTTGCAAATATTTTGCAGTGCTGGTGAAGTGTGCTAAAACCTGCTATAGAAATCAAAGGATGCTCAGTACTGTATCTTAACACTCATTAAAAATGGCATTGAGAAAAATGTAGTAAGTATTATCTAATACTACAGAACTGATTTATTTAAGAAAACACTTGTAGGCTATTGCATGGATTGCTCCTTTAAAGGTTACTACAGTTTTTTTAAGATTCAAAATGATTTCCCCCCGGAGCGGAGACGGATGTATTATTGGTTTTTCATTCTCTAACCCGCTCACTTCTTTAAAATGTCTTTCACAGTGATACTAGTGCTGGTTATTTTATTCACCCATATAATTTGGGGCGCTAAACTAAGAGTGGATGTGAATAGCCCTTTTATTATTTCAGTTTCTACTTTTCAGTTCTTTAATATTGAAATATGGTACATTTCCATAGGAATTGGTTAGTAAATAATAGTGTCATACAACTTATTGGTTTAAGAAAATATGTAAGGGTCAGAAAAAAAAGTGAAGAGCCATCAGATCAAACATTCCACATTCATACGTCTTGCTACCAAATGCATTCCTTTATAATGGCTGCAGTATGTTGAAATGTGATGTTAATAATATTCCTTGTGTAACTCAATGTCTATTAAGCTCATTTAATTGAATGTTAAAATGTCTGAACTCTGTTTACAAGAGTGAACTAGCCCTCGATATGATCATTAAAAAAAGTCCCATTTTAAGATTGTAAGCTCTTCGGGGCAGGAACTCCTTTTCCCTAATGTTACTTTTATGTCTGAAGCACTTCTTCCCATTATGTGTTATTTATATTATTTGTTATTTACATGATTTTCACGTGTATTACTGCTGTGAAGCGCTATGTACATTAATGGCGCTATATAAATAAAAGCAAAAAATGGAGGGTTCAGGGCTCTAAAGGATTTAAAGAATTTATTATATCAAATACACAACGTTTCAACCATCAAAAAGTGGTCTTTCTCAAGTGAAGATTTTTTTATCTTGTTTTATGCTATGTAAATAAATACATACATACATACATACATACATACAAGAAGCATAATTTACCTAAATTAGTAGATAAGTATATTACAATTGCGTATCTTAATTCTTCAGTTTTTAGGAAACAGAATGGCGTGGGTATACTTTTTAACAAAAAAGTTTTCCATGTTACTGAAGAAGAAAGGAACATCTAAATTCTTAATTTTCCTTAATGGTGTATTTAATGATGTTTAGAAAAGAATTTGCAAGACCTCGTACTCTCTGTAGTGGACAAAGAAAACGCATTGCACCAAATGCTGTTGGAGATCTAATCCTGAAGTATGTCCCTTTCTGAAGAAAATTAAAAAGTAGAAAGGCAGGGGGCACTCATGAGATGAAGACAAAATACCTTGATTTGCGTTTAGATCGTCGGATTATGTCAAACGCAATAAAGCTATTTGTTTGTTCATCTCACGAGTGCCCGCCTTTCTACACGCTCCCCAAAAATGTTTTTTTTTTAAGGATAGTTTGAAATGGAATTCTTTTAAGGAGGGTTTCCTCATTGCAGGAGAATACGTCAATATCACATTAAATCCTACTTTGGATTCATAATTAGAACCATTAATAAGATTTTCCATTCCTTCTCTTTACTAGATCTGGAGAACGCCGAATCCCTAAATGATTATACATTTTATTTCAATCCACCTCATACTTATATTAAACGTGACTATTTTTGTATTGGTGCCTATGTGAATTTATAGCACAGGTGACCTATTGTATATATATAAAAAAAATATATATATAACTGCATAGCAGAATTATTTTAAGTCCACGGAAACATACTGTGCATTTAACCTAGTCCCGGGACATACATACACAGTCAGATGTCAATCAACAATGATGTGATGGAGAAAACAGCTATTCAATGAGCAGGTCAATAATAAAATCTTTCAACAATTTTTGCCCTGGACATCCCATCCATCATTAACAAGTAATCATGGTGGTTGGAGTAATTAGAGAAACCATCATTTAGCAGTTGGAGATGTCTCTGTGAACATTTTGATTCTGCCAAAGAAGATAACTTCAGTCACTAAAATGTTGCAAATAAGGTAAAAAGCAGATGATTTTGAGATACATAGTTTTTTTTTCTATTATGTACAAATGCTAGTAAATGTCCTTATATTGTCCTTATGTCCTTTATATTGGTCCGTATTAAACATGGTGTACAGGTAGGTCATAGATACAAAATATCATAATGGATTGCAGTTTTAAACAAGCTGGAAACTTTTTTAATGGAATACCAGCTCTCGCAGAGTGTAGAGAATCTAGTCATTAGACTGCAATAATTGCATTTCTATGCAGAAACAGACAATACTGCATGGAAACGCATCTCAGAATACAGTTATGGCATGTCCCAAAGGTGCAAAAACAGAATTTTCAAGTGTGATATGATTCTGGCAATGAAACTACATGCAATATGCCAATTGTGTATACAAAAGAAGCAAACGCAAGTATTCATCTGCCATTCAATAAGCTCTGACATTGCATTTCCCCAAGAAAATCCCAGCCCCGGCCTGCAAATTTGGGTAGAGAGAGAGCGAGAGGACTACCAAATATCTTCCAGGACCACTGATGTCATCATGCATTTTTTTATCCAATTGGCTTCCAGCGATCACGACCAAGCCATCGCTCCGTCGCATCTACTATAAGCTCACGCAACGGCGGCAATACATTTGTTTTTCTGTGACATTGCGTCGCCGTCGCTAGCAGTGCAACCTTAGTGGTGTGTTAGCGCAGCCCTGGAGGTCCCAGAATAGGCAGAGGGGGAGGAGCGCTGGGCCCGGTGGAGGTCCCCCGCTCCTGGAAGCGCTCAGTGAGTGCAGCATATGTGAAGGTTATTAAATGGAGAGGTCAAGAGTCGAGAGGACGGAATGGGCAAGACGAGGGTACAAGGGTCATTCAAATTAGATGTCCTTTTGACATGGTTTGTCTGCCTATAAAATTACGATTGGTTTCCAAGTAGATATGCATGGTATAATTTATAGTTTAAGGAATTGACCCGTAAGTCTCTGACAACTCCAAGTTGAATAATTTCACCGGGTTCACTAAAACGAATTCTGACTTTTGACTGCTTTAACATTAAGCCTATTCATTAGCCAATTCAGATTTTGTAAGATTTAATTCAAGCTTTTATCTTTTTCATTATCTTTTAATTACCTATTACCATCCATGACTCACTCAGTAATTTGGTAATGTAATTAATTCATTTACATCCAAATGAGATTCCCATCAGAACCATGTGTCTGATACAGTACCAACTTGTGCTTGGATGAGGTGTGAATGGATTATAGATGATACAATAGTTCTAGGGAACCATCTTTTCAGAATGCATGTTGGTGAACATGTAACTGCTGAAGATTACTCCAAAATATTTCCTGAAACATATTCGATTTGAATAGTATGCGTAGATTCTAAAGTAGTAACTCCAGATATTAAAAAAAAAAGTTATGGTGGCATTTGACAGGTATTTAACCAAATTGTTTAAGAGACCACTGTTCGAGATTCAACTTGTATGCATGTCTCTTTGAACAAATACTCATCTGGAGTGTTGCATCAATCTCCCGCCCCCCCCCCCCCCCTGTCTTCTTTATCCCTCCCTTCCCCTCCCCCAAAATGTTGTAGAAACTCAATAAAAATAAAAATGAACAAAAAAAAATAGTTATGGTGGGTAAAGAGATGGTTGTAGATGCTCGAAAAAATTAACCCTACGCGTTTCTCCCATCCAAGGGCTTCGTCAGAGGTTGACAACCAGTGGGAGAAGCGCTACATGCGTAGAAGTGAGAGGAGGAATTTTCCAAAAAATCTTGTGGGCGCCAACACCGGATGAACGGCTGTGGCAGGAGATGTGAGCCGCAGGCATCACACGCAAGACGCGGAAGCTGCAGACGCACCCTGACATCACAGAGAAGACTGCGGTCCAATAAACACTCTGGCCGAGCAGTGGAGAGGGAAGTGAGACAGCAAGTGAGTCGCAGTACCCCTTAAGATCCCGGCAGCAACTGCATATTAAAGCTAAGAGCGGCAAAGTGAAGAGGTAAAGCACCCATATCTGCATTATCAGCAGAGACAGGGAGTATGTGCTAAGAGCTGTGTAGGCTCTAGGTGAAAGGCTACTCACCAGTTCTGCCTAACACACACCTGAATACATCTTCCTTCTGTGAGGTTGAAAACAGGGTGCACGAAGTCTCCTCAGGAGATCTGTGGCTTATTTGACATCTTTTTCCTCTTGCCCAGCCAGCAAATATCACAGATACCAGAAGCACACAGTGTTGCCATTCCCCATATCACTTATACCAATCAAATCAACAAAACTCAAAGTGTTTCCACCAACACTGTGATATACACTAAAGAACTTGTCATTTTTGGATCTTCTATCAAGTAGTTCTAAGTGGATGCACCTGTTATACTAAGGTGGACATTAGAAGATCTTTAAGACCGTTACCCATGTATATGCAAATACAACATATGTATGCTCAATCCTTTTGCAAGTAACAAGTGTTTGTTTTAACCGGCCCCTATTAGGGCATTTTTTTTAAATTAAGTTTTATGAGTTTAAATGTTATTTGGTTTATTTTACACCCAGCTGGGATAATTTCATATTTTTGTATTTTATTTTCAGAACTATTAGGTTTTTGATATTATTAAGAGTATATTTGTATCGCGCACATTTAGAGTGTGGTCTCATTTGAAATCTCTTGACCTCTAAGAACTAGGATTCTTTTTTAACTGATTCTGTGCACAGGAGTATATATAACTGTTTTCCTTTCTGTATACATAGGGGAATTGAAGATTCCCTGCTATATACTCCAGCAGCTGGCGTAATTTCCTCCTATATAGTGAGTATAATACCAACTCTACCATTGTTACAAGACCATCCAGCGCCATCTTTCTTTCCATATTTAAAGATGTGCATAGCCATTTAACCTACTCACAGACCGCTGACTGAGCAGACCTGTATGAGACATGCAAATGTACAAGTGGTATTTTTATTTACTGTACGGTAGGAGTAGTATCTATATGTTAACTTGTATACACCTTAAATCGTTCTGTACGCTGTTCATTTGTATCTAGTTGAAGAGTAAACTACTTCATGTACAACCAATGCAAAGATACACTTTGCCAAGCAGCACAAGTAAAGCAGCCAGATGGAAAAAAACCCGTACAAGCGTATGTGCTGCTAAAGCAGTTGTATGTTGCATGATACAGTGCTTTAGTTAAAGGCTGCTATTTATCATGGCACAACCATGTTTAACTTTTATTTGGGCAATTACATGAGCTATGATTCAATACACTTCACGTTATAGCTCTTTGTCTTGTAGTACAGTGTTTGTCATCATTACACAAGGTTGTGGGATCAATTCCTGCCACCAACAATATTTATGATCTTGTGGAATTAACTTGTTCTCCCCTATGCCGCTGCCAAGTCCCACGTACCGTCATTTCTCAGCACCTCCCTTTGGGGACAGCACTGTTCCACCAGGACCGTGCCATGATTTTCTACATGGAGAGATCATTCTTGTACAGTATGCTGCTGTGCTCAGGCTATGCCTATAGTTTAATGTGAATTACATTTTTCAAGTAAAATGAGAGCCCTAAGTTTGCATAATACATTTTTTTTCTAACCCTGTTTCTAACATTAACGAAGCCATCCTTGTGTAACCCTCCCTGCCTGGCTGTAAGGGAGTTTACAATGATGTATGTGCTGGGGGCTACTCGGGGTATATTACCTTCATCCAGGGGGATGGTCCGCAGGCTGGGTGTATATGCAGATGGTACAATTGGGCGCCAGGAGTTTTGTAGTTTGAAACAAACAGTCTTTATTTAGATCTTAAAACTGCAGTTCAAGCAATATCCTACATATGTTTTTTTTTTTTTTTTTTAATAAATCAGTTCTGTACTATGAGAAAATACTTGTAGTGTTTTTTAAAACAGTTTTTAAAGACATTTTTAATGTATTCTAATTTAACAAGCATTTGTGTTTCTATAGCAACCATTTACAAAGTCATATTCCCTTCCTCTTCTGAGACAGGCTCTGGCACACCCCTTTTTGAGCACCCTGCTATCTCTCTGGCAGTGCACCAATTGTATCTAGTGCCTGCTGGGTCACATGACCTTCCACCCAGAACTTACTGTAGCATCTTTGGTCCTCTTCTGCAGCACTGATAGTGATTTTAATGAACCCCCGAGCCGAATCTTTGCAGATCGATCTGCAACTTAGCTAATCACTTGCCAGTATGCAGATTGTATTGATGCACATATTGAATTAATTTTTTTTTTTTAAATGGCAGCTTGAACTTCAGCTTTAACAGTTAGAACACTTCCTCTGTGGTATCCCCGCACAATGCTTTTGGTATTTAACGGAGTTGCATTTAAACCGGTTCACAGATGAGCAGGTTCTTGGTAGCCTTCTCTATCCCTCTCTTTCCAGCGTCCCATCTTCGGGTCCCCTTTCTTACTGCAACATTAAGGAGTCACTACTGTAAGCCCTGTTCTACCCACTCCACACCCGGTCTACTAGTACTGGGGTAATATGGGAGGGTTCTTCTTACTGGTACTGTACTCCATCACATTAGCATCCTACCTAAAGTACAGTGCAGCACCCAGTGCAATAACCCCTGATGGTACTGGCCTCAGTCCGGTCCTGGTGCTTTAGACAGGACAACCCTCTGGTAACAACATAGTCTTCTTTAGCTCCTATACTAAGGGCCTCACTATAAGGAACACATCCCTATTCTGGAAAACAATAACCATGGTTCCTATTTCAACCTAACTTCTCCCAATTTAGAGCCTTACTTAATCTCTGGCAGCAGCCTTTCCAGAAGTTTCTCTGCCATATATACCTCTATGACACAGCACCATCTGGTTCACTACTGGTTGGGGCTTACAGCAGCATCTTATCTCTTATTAAACCCTTACATTACTTGTAGTAAACCCAACAGAGGGAGTGGGTAAGGTGTTACACTTGCAATATCCTACATGTGTTGGATAACACTTACTACATTTTTTTTCATTCAACTCAATGCCATTTTTAATGGGTTTTAATAAACCGAACATCCTGTGATTTCTATAGCAGGTTTTATCCCACCTCCCCAGCAGTGCAAGATCTTTGCAACACTTTCCTGTTTTGTGATAATTTATTTCCAATATTCCCAGCAGTTTGAGCTGCAAACTCTAACAATAGATAATGTTACCTTACTAATATAAGAATACATTGTAGCTGCTGAGTTACACTAACTAAAGGATTGATTGAAACTTAAAGGCAGCCATTTAGTGAACCCTGGGTAGCAGGATCTTTGCTGATTGATCACGGGAGAACCAATCAAATTGGCAGCTTTGTTAATTCCTTTTCAATAAAGGTAATCTAAGTCTACATATATGAAAAACATGAATTGCCTCATTAAAATACCCTAGAAGGTTTAAGTAAATGTAAACGACTGTGCTTCTAACTATTAAAACTATAAACCTAATTTGGGTAATGTAATGAAAAAAAGACGTTGGCCGCTAAAATTAAGAAAATCTATCCAGTAGAAAAAGTAGACTTCAATTTATATGAGCCTCAAAAGTCAAGTAAAAATGCTTTTAGAGATTAATGACCAAGAAAATGCTCTTAAATTAATCTTCACGGATCTCTAACTGCCTGCCTGTTTTGCAGTTCTAAATATTATCTGGACACTGGGAGTAATACAGAAGTCGGCTGTAATGTTCTTACAGGAGGTTAGAATGGCAGTCAATTATCCAAATTAAAGATGCAGTACCCTAAATATTTTGTTTGTATGTAGCATGTATATATTATGATAATACTGATAAATCATTATTTGACAGACTAGCAAATACACGCTGCAAATATTACTTGAATCAGTGGAGCTCAACTTCAGTCCTCATTTATTGTAAACTATTACCCTTTATCGCAGGGGTTACAGCCTTTAACTCTGTGCCCAGGACATACTTGAAAACGAGAAGTAACTCTCAATGTATTACTTACTGGTAAAATATTTTATAAATTAATAAATAAATAAATTATAACTGTGAAACCTTCATGAAATATCTTCTGACTCAGCAGATAGTAATGCTTTTATACCTTCAGAGAATAGTGATTTCCTGTAGTATAAAAACAGCTCAAACAGCAGCTTCAAACTTTCCTTATTGGCGAAATAGCCGGCGGCTCAGTGTCCAGCAGCGGAGCGGCTGTGGCAAAGGTTCCCTTGGCGGCCAAATGCCGGCAGAAACTTGGTTGCGGTGAGACCACTGCGGCCAAATGTCGGATTCCGGTTCCCTTTAAGATTATTTCTCCATCATTTGTTGTCTAACCCAGGGTTACGCAAAGTGGTGGGGCATGCCCCCGGGGGACGGGGGGTGCGGGACTTTGGGGGGGGAGGAGGGTCACGGTTGCCTATGCCCCGCGCTCTTCCCCGAGGCATTTACATTAAATGCCGGGGGATCGCTTGAGGCCTCTGTAAATCACCGGGATTCAGAAGTGTTGCTGTGACGTGTCACCATGGCAACGCGGCGTCAAATGATGGTCCGGTGTCAGTTGGCGTGATGTCACATGCCCGATGTCACGTGACCCTGCTGGGTCATTTGACGCCGGCAAACACGGTAAGGGGGGCGAAAGCGAGGGGAGCAGGCAGGGGGCGCAGCTCCAAAAGATTGCGCTCCCCTGTCTAACCCTTTTGCTGCCAGAAAAGAAAGAGATGCATTGCTACGCAAGATGCCTCGAGGCCTTAGGGTTAGATATTTGCCTGTTTTTACTAGTTCATATGCTCGTTACAAAATACCTCTTAGCTATATTTAAAATATTCATGATCAGTAAAGCGCTGCTCCTTCCAATGCCACTTCGTTTCCTTGTACAGCTTGATGTACAGTACAACTTTAAAATGTCATTTTACTTTAAAATGTCATTGAACAGGCTTTGCAACCTCCAAGTCATTTTGCAGAAAATAGCATTTAAATAATCAATGAGCATTGAATAATGTGAAAGTAATTGGTAACCATTAGAATCTGATGTCACTGCCGGACAGCCTGAAGACGTTCGAAATGCGCAAAACGAGCGCTCCTGGCAATCAACACACAAAGTCTAATCAAATCATTACAATTCTTGCATTTTGGTGGATAATGGGATGGCCCACATTTTTGTCCTCAAAAATAATCCTTCTTCTGGCTTACAGATTAATGCTGACTTTTCAGTGTAGGGATATTGAGGTACAGCTATGATTATTACTTTGTGCACCACCATTAGTTGTGGCTGGTAATCTTCCATGATATCATCACATCATCCGTTGTCCCATATGTACTACGGTGTGCTATTTCATGACACCTTCTGGACAAATGAACTGGATGGATCATAAGGCGTCGGAAGCGGTTTTATGGAATAGCGCCTCTTATTAATTATGGGCCGACTGGGAGTTATTCATTAATCTGTGCTTGGAAACTCAAGTTGACAACGATAGAGCTTTCTGTGTTGACAGTGGCCAAATCAGCGTCTTCTAAGTTTAATGAATAACCCCCAATATTGTATGTTTATGTAATTTATCTTGTTCGCTTTTCCTTATTGAAATATATTCAGCCATTTAGCGTTTTGTTGTTTTATCAATCTAAGGAAGAATCAACTTGGAGAACTGGAACAACAGGCTATTTTGATATTGATTAAATTAATTAAAACAAACGTTGTTTGTTCGCCTTTGTCTTTTGCATTCCAGGAGAGGTTAATTGCTTTGTACTCTGTACTGTACCTCTTTTGTAAACTGCAGTTTTGTACAGTTTGTCCAACTGCAAAATCCTAAATGAAAGCATTTGCTACCAAGGTTTATTAAAGCTGCAGTTCAGTCAATATCCTGCATGTGTGTTTTTTTTTAATAAATCAGTTCTGTAGTAAGAAAAAATACTTTTAGCATTTTCTGTTTAAAAAAAAACCACTTTGAAAGACCAATTTTCTTGTATTCTATTTTAACAGCCATTTGCTAAGGCACTGCCCCTTCATGTCCTGTCACAAGCCCTGGCACACCCCTTTGTCAGCACTTCCCTCCCTCTTGCACATGTCAGTGCAGGAGTGCTCATGAATATTCATGAGCTTCCACTGACGGACTGAAGCAGAATATAAACAGATCCCGTCACTAATTATGTCACCAAATTGCGCCTATCAATACATGGAGAACGAATTGACTGGCAGCTATACAGCTCTTTAGGTAATTAGAGATTGAACACATGAAACTATTGAAGTAAAAAAATAAATAAAAATAAAAAAAAGACTGAACTGCAGCTTTAAATAGCTTATTTCAGTGTTCTCATTTATTTTTGTGTTTGAAATATTCCACGTATTTTTTGCCAACTGAGAAAGTGAGATCGGTCTGTGAATCATTTGCACACGTCCTGGGCTTTACGGAAACTCCTTGATTTTCCCTCCACAGTCCTCTTTCTGAACTTTTCATGAAGGACACAAGTGAAGGTGCTTCCAACTGTGCTCTCATAATTTATTCAAATCGCGACAATGCCTTAATTGCACAGCAATGCCCTGCAGTGATGCAGATCAGAGTGGTTTTGTGTAATGCTTAAAGCAGCAGAACTGGTGCCACTTTTTTGTGTCCTTTTTTTCTTCTAATATTTGTGAGCAGGGGGTCTCCGGAGTTTAACTGTGTTAATTTCAGCTCCAGGGACCCCCTGCTCGCCAAGATAGATACCTCAGAAAGGGGTGCCGGAATCTCTTTGCATTTTAAATGTCCTGCGTCACATGGACCAATAGGAAGCTGCAAGCGATGACGTTGTGGCTTCCTATTGGGCCATGGGACATTAAAGCACCGCCTACAGAGGTAGGTATCCCGGGAAGCAAGGGGTCCGCGGAGGTCTGGAGACCCCTTGCTCCACACTTATTACAAAAAACACCAAAAATTGTCACCAATTCTACTGCTTCAAAGGCCATCGATGCATAGCATAGAAATATATTGCATCTCCATTGTAAGTGGAAGCTATCAAAAACATACAATATGGCTGAGTGAAAATCCTGGGAAATGAGTGACAGCCCTTACTACAGGCAAATTTAATGAAGGGTATAAATGAAGTATGAAGGCTAATACACTCTTGCAGAAACCTTGTTTATTTATGTTTTTCATTTTCCATTTCATGCCACAATCGAATCTCTAATCACATATTTCCTACGCAGTGTTATTATTATGCACAGCCCCATATTAAAAACAAAAGAGAATTATATGATTTGAATAAAAGCATAGCCTGAGGTAAAGTGACTTACAATTCTTGCATTGTAATAATCAAGGCTGAAACTACATCAGATTTTACCAGACAAAGGCTTTTACAAACATTTAAGAAAGTACATATTCATAAATATTTTATTAGTCTTCTTTCCCTGGATTCTTTAACTATGCTTTCTATTTGATAAATGGAAGAAAAAAAAGAAAAAGTCGACACACTGTGTAAATATGAAAACGATGGGTTTACAATGCCTTATAAATGTGTTATCTGAGTGCAGCTGCTTGTTCCTGCTGACTCCTGAGCTATCTTCTTAAATCACTCGGTGCTGATCTCAGGATTAGAGATGGGGCAAAGGTTTTTCTCGGATTTGGACCGGCCACACGCTTTGATCCGCAGATCAGTCTCGAAAAAGGCCATTTCAATGGGTCTTTTTTTGGGAGAGAGGGAGAGAGGGAGAGAGGGAGAGAGGGAGAGAGGGAGAGAGGGAGAGAGGGAGAGAGGGAGAGAGGGAGAGAGGGAGAGAGGGAGAGAGGGAGAGAGGGAGAGAGGGAGAGAGGGAGAGAGGGAGAGAGGGAGGGAGGGAGGGAAGGAGAGAAACTTTCATTTTAATAGTGTCTTCAGTTACATCGTTACATATTGTAGATGAGGTTGGAAAAAGGCATACTGTACGTCCATCAAGTTTAACTGATGCTACATTTAGACAGCAGATACTTATCCTATATCCGTACTTACAGTATTTGGATACAGAGGAAGGCAAACAAAAAATCCCAGTGACACATCATCCAATGATATCTCATAAGGTGAAAAATAAATTCTTTCCTGACTCCGAGAATTGGCAATCAGATTACTCCCTGGATCAACATCCTTCCCATGTTTACTTATTTGGTATATCCCTGTATACCTGTCGAAACAGTCTGTCTGTGAGTGGGTTTATTGGCTTTGCATCTCATCCCAGGCTATGTTTAAAAGCTATGTTTAAAGCAGCATGCATTGGCTTAAGGGTTTTCCATGTAATGTGGTCTTCAGACAAAAGGAGGCACTGTGTGCTCATTTGCATGTTATTTCCCAGAATCCCTTGCTGCAGTAGAAGCACTGTATGCTAGGTGATGATGGCAAAAAGCAGAGGTGCAGACCTGTCTAAGACATGTGAATGTGCTCACAAGTAATATATATATATAGCTCAACCCCGTTATAGTGCTGTCCTCGGCGGCCACCCGATCCGACCGCGCTATAACCAGGGTCACGCTAATTTTTTTTAAATGGCCGCCGCCCGATTGGGAGGAGGGAGGGAAGAGGTGGCTGGCAGCCCTACACGTCCCCCAGCAGCCTCATTTCCCCAAGTAGTCCACACTGGTCCCCACCCCCTGCCAACCACGCTCCGATCAACCCCCCCAGCCAGCCCTGCTCCGATCAACCCCCCCAGCCAGCCCCGCTCCGAGCAACCGACCCGCTCCAATCAACCCCCCCAGCCAGCCCCGCTCCGAGCAACCCCCCGCCAGCCCCGCTCCGATCAACCCCCCCAGCCAGCCCAACTCCGAGCAACCCCCCCGCCAGCCCCGCTCCGATCCTGCCCCGCTCCAGCCCCGCTCCGATCCCGCCAGCCCCGCTCCGATCCCCCAGCAGCTGACACCAAAGATAGGGAGGTAGGGGGGGGGGGGGCTGAGTGTTTGTTGTGTGTGTTGTGAGTGTGCAGTGTGTTGTGAGTGTGTTGTGAGTGTGTGCAGTGTGCTGCGAGTGTGTGCAGTGTGCAGCATAACAATGGGCCATATTTACTAAGCAGCCCTCCTCCTTAAGACACCGTTTGTCACTAGAAGACATAGGATGGCGCCTTGAAGGGCGTAATTCTATACCTGCAAAGCAGCGATTCCGGACGCGTTTAGCTGAACATTTCCATAGACTTCAATGGGCATTTTCTTCTGAAACTAGCTGGACGGCTGCTTCAGAGTACATATATTTTACCCCAAAGTGAAGGTGTCTTGTGTGGCAGAAGAGCGTTTAGTAAATATGCCCATATGTGCTGTCAGAGAAGTACTGTATACTTGAACACAACCACTCATGAGATGAAGGCACTACAGACAGCAAAGGCTTAATCATGAGGGTAGCAAATCATGACAATAGTGATTTCTTTAGTTATTACCGCCCTCAAAAATGACAAATGATCATAAGCAAACAAAAGAATTGATCAAAGTGCTATTTCTGAAAGAAATCACCAAAAATAAGCTCTCAGGTATTGCCAAAAATCAATAGATCCACACAACCTAATAAAACGAAAGTCATTTTCTTTTATAGCGTAGTTATATGTAACTGGGGTCTGCTCTTCCCTAACAAATGGTAGCGAAATGTACAGCCAAGAAGAGGTGGTCGATAGGCAGGGGAACCAGATCAGCTAGCACTACTGATAAAACTACCCTGCCAGTGTGCTAAGGTGACTCCTCTTGCTATTTCAGCAAAATATACACGGCAGAACTACCAGAATACAAAGTGAAGAATATTTCCAAAGCGTGTTAAAAGTTGGCGACATCTTCTGCACACTTTTGTTGACGTGTCATTTTGATGTGCTGCTGTGTTTATTGTGTACCCACAACCTCCAATTACACTATTTATGCACAAAGTAAAGAGCAAAACTAACCATCGTGTGACATGACTTCTCCATCACTTTGTGCACGCTGTGCACCTTCGCCCTTCTCTTACTTCTAACACTGCTTTGAAATGCAACTATACTGACGTGTCAAACTCGCTCAAACAATATGCAGGAAATATTAAAGCAGCCCCACTACTCCTGACCCAGGTGTCTAAAAATATTAAACGGTGACTGGATTATTTACTGCACTTACACCCTCACCTGCTGTCTCTGAATTCTACCAACCACTTAGATCAAGGGTTCTCAACTCCAGCCCCAAGATGCCCCAAGCGGTCAGGTTTTCAAGATTTATTTATTTATTTATAAAATATTTTACCAGGAAGTAATACATTGAGAGTTACCTCTCGTTTTCAGGTATGTCCTGGGCACAGAGTAAAACAAATAATACATGGTTACAAATACAGTTACATAAATGAACAGGGTATACATTATATACAAGACATTGCGTGCATAGTTAAAGAAAATATATATTATGGGCGTATGAAACAGTTACAGACCAGATGTGAGACAGCCTTAGATTTGAAAGAACTTAAACTGGTGGTGGATGTGAGAGTCTCTGGTAGGTTGTTCAAAGTTTTGGGGTGCATGGTAGGAGAAGGAGGAACGTCCGGATACTTTGTTGAGCCTTGGGACCATGAACAGTCTTTTGGAGTCTGATCTCAGATGATAGGTGCTGCATGTGGTATGGGTGAGGAGCTTGTTCAGATAGACGGGTAGCTTGCCCATGAAGAATTTAAAGGTAAGACAGGAAAGGTGAACTTTGCGCCTAGACTCTAGTGATGACCAATCTAGTTCTTTGAGCATTTTGCAGTGATGTGTGTTATAGTTGCATTGGAGAACAAAACGACAAATTGAATTGTAGAGGGTGTCAAGTTTGCTAAGGTGGGTTTGAGGAGCCGAGCCATATACTGTGTCTCCATAGTCAATAATTGGCATTAGCATCTGCTGTGTGATACGCTTTCTGACCAGGAGACTTAGGGAGGATTTGTTCCTGTAAAGTACCCCTAGTTTGGCATAGGTCTTGGTTGTCAGGGTATCAATGTGCATCCCGAATGTTAAGTGGGAATCAAACCATATGCCCAGGTATTTAAAACTAGTGACAGGGGTTAGGGTGGTGTTAGCGTTGGTTCTAATCAGGATATCCCTGCTTCAGCACAGGTGGCTCAATCGGTGGCTCTTTGACTGAGCCACTGGTTGAGCCACCTGTGCTGAAGCTGGGACTGATTGAGCCACCTGTGCTGAAGCAGGGATATCCTGAAAGCCTGACCTGTTGGTGGGTCTTGCGGACTGGAGTTGAGAATCCCCGATTTAGATTGTAAACTCTCAAGAGTAGGACTTTCCTTTTCTACTGTCTGATTTTGTTGGCAGCACTTCTTGTATTAGAATTCCCTGCATCGTGTGGCCTCTTATCTAAAGCACAGAGTGCACTGTGGGCACTATATAACGAAAGACCTGTATATATGATCAATTTGGTGTCCAGTTTTGGATGCCCGTGATTACTATGGAAGTGCAGCAGGCTCACACGTTAACCTCTTTTTGTTTACTTTCATTTAAGAAGTTCTTGTAGTAAAACACTGTTGTAAGATATATTATGTTGCATGTGCATTTGCATTTTTTAATTGGATATGGACATCATAGGAAGGACTGAATCATAGGAAAGCCGCTTGGTTTTTAATGAGCTAAGAGTACGCTGTTCATCATCTGACGGATGATCTGCAGAGTTAAGAGAAATATTAAAATGGCAAAATTCATATAACATTCACATGACACGCACTTGAACATCATCAGTCCTTATTTGGAAAATAAGACTGTTTCGCTGACAGAGAGAAACAGGACTAACATTCAGGATGCATCCATTAACATTTTGTTCGATTAAAATACTTAATGGCTTTGGGACCTTTGGGGAGATTCTGAAAGTAGCACATTTAAATTTGGTGGAAAAAAAATGTTTGTGTGTTTAATATTTAAAACGGTATTACTGTTTATGTGAAAATTAAGTGATTTCCATATCCCCCCGCTGTTACATATTAATGGCAAGCCTTGTTAAAGATGCAGTGCTTACCAGTCAAGCAAAACTAAATCATACAGCTTAAGCAAATATTCCTGGATAAGCCCAATTAATTTTCGGTGGTGAAGCAATAATGCACTCCACAGTTCACATTATTGAATGCTTTCAATATTGTAAAAGGTTGATCCGATTTCTTATTTTTTGGGAGGAGAAATCGAGTTATAGGAGACTTCGGTCACACAGCTTACTGGACTTTTTCTTGCAAGGCACCAAAGCACACACATCCAGGAATTTTAAACTAAATAGCAGTAAAGTGGAGAGGGGGATGGGGAGAAGGAGGGAGAGGGGGATGGGGAGAAGGAGGGAGAGGGGGATGGGGAGAGGGAGAGGGGGATGGGGAGAGGGAGGGGATGGGGAGAGGGGGTATACATTGTTTCATTGCATGCTAGAGAGATCAAGTAGCCAAATTACTCAAATAGGTCACTCACTACATGTCTGTGCTTTGCAGGTTGTGTTTTGTTTAAAACGGTCAATGTATATGTTTTGATGCCTATTCATTGCCATACGGGCAAAGTAATATGTTAAAGAAACTCCTATAGTATATTGAATACCAATCGGGGCGGGGTGGCCTGGAGGCAATTGGCCCCCTGGTCCAATCAGATATGTGCAGCTCAAATGCTGATTCTGGCTAATAGGTGGCGATGCCGAGCTTACACAGCAGCTCCTCCTCTGCAATGTGCTGGTAATGGTGAGTGCATGTATATCTCACACATGAGTGTGACTTGTTATTTTATTACATGTGTTTAATAAACCTTTTAATGCACTATTGGAGGCTGCTTTGCACTCTTTTATAGATACATTGTTACTTTATTTTTGGTGATTGGACCTGAGTAAACAGCAGCGACGCACTGAGATAGAATCTTTTTTTATTGGGCTAACAACGTCATTTGGACACTCACTAACCAGCATAAGAGATGGCCTAACGGCTCTATGGACTGTAGGTACTAACCAAACCGCGTCACTGTTTTTATTAATCCACGTAACTGTTCACTTTGTTCTTTTACTCATTTTTATTTCTTTTTTCATATATTTATTTATATTTCATATATTTTTGTATCTTTTCTATGTTTATTACCTACTCTATTAAAAATGTATATATCTATTTTCATGTTTACTAATAGACGCTATACATATCCAATATTGAATTGTTCTGTTTATCTGATTTGTTTAGTCACTCTCTCTTGCAATATTGTGGATTCCACATTGTGGTTTATATTGGTGATAATACTATATTATCCTACACTTATTTATCTAACTAGCAAACTAGCGTCTATTTAGAAAACCTTATACTCAGACAGACACCTTCACAAGCGCCCAGGCTCGGTGCTAGTAAGGTAGGAATAGTGCAGAATAAATGAGTACTTCAGTATTAGGTGATACCGCTTATTTGGACCAACAATTGATATTTGTCCTCTTATTTAAACTAACAATTGATATTATGATATAATATCAATTGTTAGTCCAAATAAAAAAGGTATCACCTAATACTGAGGCATTAATTTATTCTGCACTATCGCAAATGGACTAACGCATCTATTTCCGTTTAATTCATAAAGTAGGAATGCAACTGAGCAGAAAATTGTGTCCAGAACAAGATGAGGTCATCAGTGACATCAGAATAGGAGGGTGTGGCTAAGTTGCAGCTGCTGCTATTTGCCTGGAGTAGTCATCACTAATTGGTCAAAATACTGTCTGCCTTTGGATTGCTAGGCAGCTGACAACACGCGTTGTGAGCTCACGTGAGCTCATCGGGACATCATAATACACTGAGTGTTGGGGAGCTACAGTATAAATGCTAAAGCCAGGATGAGTTATCATTCATTTATCAGCAGGGAGCAAAGGAGGAGGAGAGTTTCCTGGTTACAGCATCAATAACATCCTGCTGGCCAATGGAGGCACAGAGAGATGAGAGTGCAGTTTATTCTAACAAGAATTAATTTTCCTTTGTGGTGCTTCTCCTGGCAGTACCTGTATATCTCCGCATTCCTTTTGCTGCTGGTGCACCACAAAGAAAGCTGACGCCTGAGTTAACAAAACGCTGAGTCCTAGTGCTGAATGCAGCACCCAAGAATGTGAGTGGCAATCATTCCCAAGTCTTATGTTTCTCTTATTGATAAAAATATTCTGCACCATAGACATAGAGGGGTGTTTGTGCTCTGCTCATTTCTACCGTTATTGTACTAATATATTTTTCGTCACATTGGATGTAGCATTGGGCCTTGCTGTCATTTGTCAGAATCTATAGAGGGGCTCACTCCAGAAGAATTCGGAAGGTGCTGCAGAGATGATCTATTATTACAAATAAAATTGTCCTCCTTACACTTGTGTGGGCAGCTTCCTGTTAAATGCCATAAAGGAATCCGCAGTCCTAGTAGATGAACAGAGCACAGCCGAATGACATCCAGGACAGGAAAAAGATGAGGAAAAATCCCAGACACACTCCAAAATAAACAGATCAATTTATTTGCAAGCTAATGCCATTACAGGGGCTTCACGAAAGCACCTTCCTGTCCTGGATGTCATTGGGCTGTGCTCTGTTCATCTACTACGACTGCGGATTCCTTACCTATGGATGCACGCCGCGGATACAGTGGACGTCCCTCAAGGTATACAGGTAATGGGCCATAGTGCCCTGTTATTTATCCTGTCTATACCGGACATTCTTCTTTATATTATACTGTCTGGGTTCATATTTGTGCACCATCAGTTGTGGTTGTCAGGTGGACATCACTAGGTGCATACCCATTTCAGTCATTTACTACAATCGGTTGTGGACGTCGCATGAGTATCTGGACATTTATCACTTCATTCATGTATGTACACAAACCACATCGGACTCTCTGAGCACCACATCCTAATGCTCAATAAATACCATAAAGGACCTTTCAAGTCCAATACACCTTATAATGATGTCAGCAGCAGCCACCTCTGGGGTGGAATCCCCACAGCACATACAGTATATCAAACATATTACTAATTATTAGGAGAGAGAATCCAACAATAAAAACAAAGGGGTTTATATATCAAACTTGTTTTATAGGGATTTTAATTAATTTAATTGCTCAGAAATTAAGAGGGTGCCTCAGTAATTGAATGATATCAATAGGGGGAAGATAAAAATACTGCTGCAGTGACACATTTCCTGGGTGGGTGGGGGTATGTTACTGGGCTCACATGAGAGAGAGGGAGAGAAGGGGGGGTTGGTTGAGAGAGAAGGGAGGCATGGGTTTAGAGAGAAGGGGGAGCGGGGGTTGAGAGAGATAGAAGGGGGGAGATAAATAAGGGGGAGAGAGAGAAGAGTGGGTTAGAGAGAGAAGAGAGTGAGGTGAGGGAAGAGGGGGTGAGGTGAGAGAAGGGGAGGTGAAGTGAGAAAAGGGGAGTGAGGTGAGAGAAGGGGGAGAGTGAGAGAAGGGGGAGAGTGAGAGATTGAATCTATTGAAAGACGAGTAGAAGTAATTCAAGAACATTTTAATTCTTAGGAATACACAGAGTAAAAAAAGTAGTATGAAAAATGTTTGACAGACCTGGAGCAAGCTACAGAAATGCCTGAGACTCACAGGTCAACATTTTCTAAATGTGTCACTGGCTTAATAGAATGTGGGATATTGAAAGGATGTGCGATACTGTATCTATAAAGAAAATACTTTCAAGTGATTTGGAAAGTGTATAAACCATGTCAGTGGATGGATGATCACTGCTCAAGTAAATACTCAGCAACCATCCTAAAGCGTATGGAAGAGAATGACATTTCAATTTCCATACTGTAGCTTGATTTTACAGTTCCACAGCTTTGAGGAGCACCTTCTAGCAGCAAGAATAACATATACAGTGTGAGGATTTGGACAACATTGATAAAGCAGCACTAATCCCTATCCGTGTGAACAGATGCCTGTGCTAAAGGAAATAGCACTGGGCATGTCTGGCTGTGCATGACCTAGAATGGTTTTATAAAGCAACTTCAACTTAAACATACAAATTAAGTGCACTGCTTCCTTCTGAGAACCAACTTTGTGACAATGCATCCACATTATCTATAGTTATAACTGAAAGCTACTATAAGTTCTGTAATACTGTGAAGGTTTCACGTAAGGTAGCACGATAGCATAGATTTGCCCGATCATTATCTGGTTTTAAGGCATGAGTAGGGAGAAGAGTCAGACGAGGTTTCCAAAGCTCTCTACACAACATCATTTCATTTATGCATCATGCTCTGGTTGGTCCATTCAGATGCATCACAGCTTGGGACAACTCTGATTGTAAGATAAAGTCATTCTAGAAGAGGTGTGCATGGGATCGAAATGGAGCACTGTACAGTATGTACAAGAAACCAATGATTAACTGAAAGGGTGGCAGGTACGACACTGCTTTGCAGTAATGTTCTTTGGACGCTCTCCATCTCAGTGTCAGAAGTGTGTGTTATAATGAATGTGACTGTTAATAAAGCAAGATTCCATCACAAAAGTAATCCACAGTGGGAAATCATCACACTCCATCATGAAATGCACCAAACAGACTAACTCTCCCCTTTAAAAGCAGCAATGCCCTTCAGAATTAATTTGCATCTACATCCTTAATATACGGCAGTCCTTTTCCCCAAACAAAACCCAGAAAGGAGTTATTGACTTTTTTTGGCTTCAATTGCCGTCTCTGGTGGATATTTGAATCCATTCATTGAACACATTTTTTTTTCCAGGGTTCGGGATAGAGTTCAAGAGTGAGACTTGCAGTTTTGAAAGAGAAAGTCCTGAGATCATATCTGTCTAGCGAAGTGTAATTATAGTGCTGTTATTCTGTCCAGGGTGTCTTGTGTTTGCTGATGTCCACGCTGAGCATCTATCAAACTGGAGAACTCTTTATAAGCTGTTTGTTACAACCTACAGACCCGTTATATGGACAAGTCACATTACAGGCATACCCTGGTTTAAGGACACTCACTTTAAGTACACTCGCGAGTAAGGACGTATTTTCAATAGCACCATACCCCTGAGTCCATACGCTCTCTTTGCACGTACGGACACTTATTCTTCCCTACAGACCGCCGTAGTAGTGGCGCGCTGATTCCCCTCGCCCAATAGGCAAATGGCAGCTCGTGCATGCGCCTGTCAGCACCTCCTGAACAGCAATCCCGTCTCCCTACCAGTACCAAAGCATCGATAACTGGAAAAAAGGTAGTGCTTCACTTTAAGTACATTTTCGCTTTACATACATGCTCTGGACCCAATGCGTACGTTAATGCGGGGTATACCTGTATTATGTTAAGGGCTTTTAGATTCCTTGCTCTGCTAGAAAGGAGAAAAAAAAGCCAGTTTGGATATAAAGCAGCAGTTCACACTTTCCACCATTTGTGTTGCATTTTTTTTTTAACTTACTGTAAGAGATCCAGTCTTGACATTTCCAAAGGTATTTTTATTTTTAAAATCTAATGCTTTCGAATGTTAAGGAGATACAGCAAGCGCTTGAAAAATTAAGTGTGAGGTTACAAAAGCAATCCAAGCAGGTGATTTTTATTTGCGAATGTTTTTAAAAAATTTTCAGCACAGGATTGAAGCAGGGGGTCTCCGGAGCTCACTCCCCATTAATTTCAGCTCCAGGGACCCCCTGCTTCCCGAGATACTTATCTCCGTAGGGGGTGTCTGTATCTCTTACAAGTTCAACGCTCCCGCATCCTGTGGGCCAATAGGAAGCCGCGCTGGATGATGTCACAGCTTCCTATTGGCCCACAGGGCACGGGAGCTTTGAAAAGCAGTTACCGGCACCCCCTACGGAGGTAAGTGACTTCGGAAGCAGGGGGACCCCGTAGCTGAAATTAATGGGGTTCAGGTCCGGAGACCCCCCCATGCTTCCTTCTCGTGTTAAAACATTTTTTTTTTTTTAAATTACCAATTTTTTATTTTTTTTTAAATCACCCACTTGGATTACCTCTTTCAAGTTCTCAATTGTTTCTTTTTTTTTTTTAGTCTTTTAATTTAAAAAGCAGGGCGTTCTCAGGGGGCACAATATTAACCTTATTTGCATTAAACTCATATAGGTGTTTGAGGGGGAATGCTGCTTTAATATCCTGGATCAGACCTACCCATGTATAAAAGGGTCTTTTTTTTGTTGTTGTTGCTCATTACCCACAATTTAATATTAAACTATAATTAACTATTTCAGTGCTACGGACTTTCAAATCTTTCTACCACTGATGGACGGAATGGGAAGTTTGGCCGTGACCAAACCGTCACCGACACTCAGCCGAAACATGTCGGGAGAACTCACTGCCGGGACACCTCGCCGGTCACGACGCCATCTTTAAATGTCCCGCGTCACCCAGAGGACATTTAAAAATGTTGCATCAGATATCTTTCAATGTCTTCGTTGCAGCGCGGGACATTTAAACATGGCGGCATCGAGATCACAAGCAGCAAGGTGTCCTTGGTGGTGAGCGATGGATGTTATCTGCCAGAGCAGACGTAAGAAATGACTAGACAACGTTTCTGCCTGAATTCATATAAACAAGGATCGAATCACTAATGCAGCAATGGTTTAGGAATTTAGCTCAACACACGAAAAGGAAAACCTAAGGTACAAGATGACACTTCTCACTTAGCAGCCATATGCCAACTATTTATTGTAGGCTGTGAGATCTAGGAAACCTGTTAAGTGAAATGACTGCTTTTCTATGCCCCGAGTATAGATTAGCTTTCAACATCTAACCATAAATTGTCTAAAGTCACTCCACTAAGCAGGTGCCTGGATGTGCCTTTCGCTGTATTTCTTCCAATAATGACAGCTACATTAAGTGACTCAATAACTGTTACAAAATGCTGCAGTATTTGCAGGCCTAGCTACCACTAATACTCATCCACACAAAAGTCTGGAAAGAATTGGAATGCATGTACGTTTCGTTATTTTCTGCCTTTGCCAGTAATAAAAATGTATAAATAAGAACTGCAGGGGCTTTGTATAAAGCAGCTGGAGAAGGCCAATAGATGCTGGCTGTATCAAATGTAATCATTTTGTTAATCCTTTTATCTGATAAGGAGAGATGACAGTTTCAGACACTGCTGAATATCATAATATAATGGACATAAATAAAGAGTCCAGACACAGAATTTCTTAAAGCAGAAATCAGTGCTGCTTAATATACTGTCTGTGTGTCTGTGTGTCTGTGTGTCTGTGTGTCTGTGTGTCTGTGTGTCTGTGTGTCTGTGTGTCTATCTAATTAACTAGCTATAATTATTGGGAACTTTAATATAGTTTCTTGCGTCTGCATGTTCAATGTATAAAGAACCTAGGAAATGTTCAATGTAAACTGCACACTTTCTTACTGTAGTATGTGCTCTGTTGGAGGGCTCTAAACCAGAAGTGTTTTATTATCGTTAAATCACTGTACACAGAGTTATTTAGACATGTCATATTCATATAAACCTTTCTAAAACATATACGTTTCCAGTGCATAAATGACTTGGTGGATGTAAGGAAATCTCTTTTGACACTGTAAAGAATACAGTATCTCAATGGGGAACTAATACAATTGAACTTGAGTAAGAACAGATGGTCGAACAAGTACGGTACAATTATAATCCTAGCAGGACTGCTCTTCCTGTGTAGTGTATGACATTTAAAGCTCACATGTCACTGGAAATTATATTTTCTGCGGAATTTATGACATGCAAGTAAAGGGCAGGTGATTGTAATAAATTGAGAAATGTGATAGTATGTGTGTGAGCATGAACTAGAACAATTTAGCCATTCTTAATTTAATGATGTGGAAAGGTTGAAATCTAATTCAAAAGTTTTGCTCCCAAAAGCAGCGTTAGTAACTTGCGAATTGCATCAGACCTAAATGATACTAGCAAGATAACACAGTGCTTGTTTTTCTATTGCTAAACCATCCCGTTGAACTGCTCCCAAATTATATATAGCCAATAAAGAATATCACTTGTGAGCACATTCACATGTCTTAGAATGGTCTGCAACCCTGCCTTTCACCATTATCACCCACCATACAGTGCTTCCACTGCAGCAAAGGATTCTGGGAAATGACATGCAAATGTGCACACAATGTGTCACCTTTTGTCTGAAACCATTTACATGGAACTAATTTGCTTATATGGGTTTCATGTAAATGGATTTCAGGCAAAAGGTGGCACATTGTGTGTTCATTTGCATGTCATTTCCCAGAATCCCTTGCTGCAGTGGAATCACTGTTACACCAGGTGGTAATGGTTGAAAGGCAGGGTTGCAGACCTGTACAAGACATGTGAATGTGCTCACAATATTCTTTATTGGGTATATGCTAATGGTGGAGGTTTTTTGTCACCTTTTTCACCCATTTTATATATATATATATATATATATATATATACACACAAATGTAAATACAACTGTATGCTCATCTGCATGTCTTAGGCAGGTCTGCAACCCCGCCTTTCCCCATTATCACCCAGCATACAGCACTTCCACTGCAGCAAGGGATTCTGGGAAATGACATGCAAATGAGCACACAGTGCCACTTTTTGCTTCAAAAACCATTTTTAACATGGTCCCCTATAGGCTTAAGCTTGCTGCATGGTCACAGCTTTGAGCACAGCCAGGGTTAAGGTGCATACCCAGAAGACCCAACCACAGACAGCTTTTTCGACCTTAATGGGTCTCATCAGTGTGGGGTTGGTTAACTGGGTATGCAGAGAAGCTAAAGGATGGGGTTTACCATACTGAGTTAAGTTATGGTGAGTAAAAAAAGTGACAAAACCCCCACCACAGCAAAGCAAATATGCAAATACAACTGTATGCTCATCTGCATGTCTTAGGCAGGTCTGCAACCCCACCTTTTACGCAGTTAACCAACCCCACACTGATGAGACCCATTAAGGTCGAAACAGCTGTCTGTGGTTGGGTTTTCTGGGTATGCACCTTAACCCTGGCTGTGCTCAAAGCTGTGACCATGCAGCAAGCTTAAGCCTATAGGGAACCATGTTAAAAATGGTTTTTGAAGCAAAAAGTGGCACTGTGTGCTCATTTGCATGTCATTTCCCAGAATCCCTTGTTGCAGTGGAAGTGCTGTGTGCTGGGTGATAATGGGGAAAGGCGGGGTTGCAGACCTGCCTAAGACATGCAGATGAGCATACAGTTGTATTTACATTTGCATATTTGCTTTGCTGTGGAGGGTTTTTGTCACTTTTTTTACTCACCATAACTTAACTCAGTATATATATATATATATTCATAATGCCGTTTCGTAGTAAACCCAACCAGGTTATTGGTGGCTAGTTTAATATAAGTTAGTACTTTGAAGTGGATTACTTTTGAAATGTGACCTTTGAAGTGGGAGGTGATGTTCTCTTGGCTATTAAACAGGAATTTGGGCCAGGTGGCAAGAGGAGAGATTCCACCTTTTAACTTGAAAAGGGTTTATTAAACAAGGTATAAACAGGTAACGTTTACCTGGTCAGTCCAGTCCCGGGTCTGACAGTCCAACTACACCGTCATCGAGAGGTGTTAGGAATGATTTCCTAGTGGGCAGAAGGCCCAACTTAGATGTTGTACCAGGATGCATCTCTCCTCTGTGGTAGAAGCAGAGGATGTTCTTAGCTGTTCCCCCTCTCTTACTAAAACCTTCCCCATCAGTGTCCCGTCCCAACCATGTTGGTGGGAGTTATTTGACCCTCAGACTTGACAATCCCTTATAGTGGCACTATACACTTATTCTAATAGCCTCTACTTCCTTCCGGTTCATCATCATGGTGGTCAGAATGAGCTACAACAGATCCTATGTATAGCCTAATCTAAACCCACTCCCTCTAGCTAGGACTTTCTAAAGCTTCTACTGGGCAGGGTAATACACTACAGTTAACCCATGCCTGTCTAAATCACTGGATCGACTATTATATAATTGAAAAAAATAATTAAAAGTCATAATTCATTGGAACTGTAGGAAACTTTCACAGAGTAATTCAGTGTGCCAACAATTCAGTTTGTATGGGTTGACAATCTGCCAAACGAATCCTCTCTCTTTACAGATCTGCGAATAATGTCAAAATACAATGTATTCAAATGTATCACAAAGTTCACAGAAATGTCTAGCTTGTAATCTCCAACCCTGTTGTTGATATCTGGTATAAAAGTGTAACATTCCTTCTTTATAAGAATTGCTCTGTGTTCTTTTCTGCAGGAAGAACTTTTAACCACAAATATTAGCAGAACTATTCACCTGTTTGGATAATGGGGACGTGTATTCCGTACGTGTGTGATATTGCAGGAGCCAATATCCAGTGTTTAGTGCGTAGAGCTTTTCCCTTCCGTCACTGGTTTAAAATATTTCCGTAATTATACAATTAGATTTACAGCCATGTCTTTCTCTAAAAAAAAATATTATTGAAAGGTTCGTTTCCACACTTTTTCCCATAAAAATGAGTGGTATTTTAGGTTTACATGAAAATCAGCTTTATTGAAACCTGCTTTTCCAACATTCAGTCTAACTATTCATTACTATAATTTGTACTTTAATATTTCAGGGGCTCTTAATGAAACTGAATAATAAAAAGCGAAAGCAATTGTAAAAGTGTCAAGTATACAACAGCTTCATTTGATCTGTGTTTATGGCAATAAAAATTATGTGTAACGATACTGTAAGTAATGATGTCAAGCAGAGTTTCCTCTTTCCTTTAAACAGATCCCACTCGCCGCTCTACAATCATGGCAAATAGGACGTTCGCGAAATCAAGAATGGATGTTGTGTGTCCTGTTTTTTACATAAGTGTAACATCTCTACCTCCGGCCAATAGAAGAGGGGGATACACCAGTGTGTGTCGCTGTCTGTGATATTGATTGTGTGTGTAGGTGATGCTCAGCGGTTACCTTATTTCTCAGAGTGCTGGTCTTCAGGGTGGGATGTTGAGCAAGGGAACGGGAGAGGGTGCCAGGATCTTTTCTTTTAACCTTATTGAGCAGAAATCTTAGGGTAGCAACAGGACTGGTTTTACACCATACAATCACTTCTTGTTACAGGATGGACACATACCCCTAGGTTTCCTCAGCCATGAGGTAGGCAGAGTAGCTCTTATTCAAGCCTTTCCCCTGTTGCCAAAAACAGAGCTGGAAACTTCTCCAACAATTTCTCAGCCACTCTCCCAGGTCTCCTCAATGAGACCCTGTCTGAAGAACCCACTTCCTACTGTGGCAGGCTACTGGTTCCTAAAGTTTCTATAGGGCCCCTGCACTGGGAAACTTGCCCTAACTAGAGAACAAGAAAACAGTTGCTTACCTTTAGTTATAGGCCTAGGAGACCTGGAGATCACCCTCAACATGGGTACACTTAAAGCTGCCAACCAAGAAATATCCTACATGTGTTTGTTTGTTTTTTTTATAAATAAATCAGTTCTGTACTATGAGAAAATACTTGTAGCATTTCTTTTAAACAACTCTGAATTACATTTATAATGTATTATACTGCAAAAAAAGCATTTTTTGTTTCTATAGCAACCATTTACAAAATCACATCCCTTTCCTCTTCTGAAACAGGCTCTGGCACACCCCTTTTTTGAGCCCTGCCTTCTCTTTAGCAGTGCACCAATTGTATCTAGTTACTGCATGGTCACATGATCTGCCCCACAGAACTTTGCAACTTTGGTCCTCTTCTGCTGCATTGACAGCCATTTAGTGAGCCCCTGAGCCGAATTTTCGCCAATCGATTACGGAAGTATGGATCGATCGGCAACTTAGCTAATTACTTATCATTGTGTGGATTGTATTGATATACATATTAAAGGGCGAAACAAAACGGCAGCTTGGACTTCTGCTTTAAGATATTAGGAACAGGGCTGCCCATTATCCCCACTTTTATTTGCCCTATGTATCGAACCACTGGCGGCGCAAATCAGAGGAAACCCAGACATCTCAGGGTTAAACGCATACTCCCAGACCCATAAAGCGGCCCTGTATGCGGATGACATCCTCTTGATTATCACAAAACCCCTTACTTCCCTACCAAACCTATTCGACCTACTAGATCGATTCTCTAAGGTCTCCGGCTTCAAAATCAATCAATCCAAGTCGGAAGCCCTCAACATCAACCTCCCTAGACACATGGAGAAATTACTAAAATTGAATTTCAAATTTAACTGGCAACAAAACCACATAAAATACCTGGGTGTCCACATCACCAAAACTGTAAAAGACATGTACAATGCAAATTACCCCAACCTGATTCGGACCTTAAAATCTGATTTACGGAAGTGGACATCCCAAAGGATATCCTGGATTGGACATATCCATAGTGTCAAAATGAATTTACTCCCCCGTATATTATACCTCTTCCAAACTCTTCCTGTGCCACTCAGATGGAGGGACTTGCACTCACTCCAATCTGAAATCTACAAATTTATCTGGGGAGGTAAAAAACCGAGAGTAAGTAAATTAAATATGAAAAGATCTGTGGTGGCGGGCGGCCTAGAAGTACCCTGCCTGGTATCATATTACAAGGCGGCGCAATTAAGTCACATTGTACAATGGCAATCTAACCCAAAGTTAAAGAGATGGGTGGAATTAGAAAATGCTGCATGTGCACCTCTGGAACTGAGCAGCTTAATTTGGTTACTTAAAATGGCGCGAAAATTTACCGCCATGCCGCTCTCCTCGGTGACCAACTCGGTGTCAATTTGGGAGTCTACGAAAATTCGGCATTCCCTCACGACAAAACATTCCATGGCGACACCCATCTGGCATAATCCTGATTTCGCTCCGGGTCTGTCAGTTAGTAATATCTCAATCTGGAGACAGAGGGGCTACAATCGGAGTAAAGATCTGGAGGGTTATGACAGAAAAATCAAAACATTCGAGCATATCAGGGAAGAAAAAGAGATCCCCACTCAGAATTCTTTAGATACCTCCAGATCAGGGCATTTTATAACAAATTTGCCCCATACCCCCTATTAACATCTTTCGAAAAGCTCTGTCTGGCTGAGACCGACACGAAGGGACTTACATCTCAGCTATACAGAGAAGTGATCAGTTCTGGTGAACATGAGCAGCAGATACCCTCATTCCGATCTCAATGGGAAACAGATCTGGGAGAAAACTTAGAGGATGAAGAATGGAGCGCTATATTTATGGCCACAGCGAAGAGCTCCATATGCACCACGCTCAAGGAGAACGCATATAAAGTCCTGATGCGATGGTACCTCACCCCACTGAAATTATCAAGGTTTGTGCCGGGTTCCTCCCCCCTGTGCCCCCGCCGTGCGGAGGAACAGCCGACCTGTTACATATGCTGTGGTCTTGCCTGTGGGGAGGCGATTAGACATTGGATACAGAGACTGTTTGATCTCACCATTCCCCCAGACCCGTGGTTGTTCCTCCTGAACAGGCCATTAACGGGCCTTTCCAAAGCACATAACAAACTAATTGCCCATTTTCCAATTGCAATGCGGTGTGAGATCGCAGCATTATGGAAACAATCTGATATCCCAACCATCCCAAAGATTCGGAATCGAATTTGGTTAATTTGCCAGATGGAAAAGTTAACGAGTTTAGTTAACGATACTGGTGACAATTTTCTAAAAGTCTGGACGCCTTGGCTGGCACAGACAGATATCCCGGGGATTGAGAGGTCCTCAATATGGCTCTGATAGCAGTAGATGCGTTCTCCTTGGGAGGGACTCCCAGGAAGTATTATATACCCCGAAGATCCTATATAGCAGCATTATAATGTCAGGAATGGGAGAGACGACTCAACTTGCAAGGGCCTGAGATGCTTGGCACGGGGCCTCGTGTTACATCTACTACCAACGCACTCCCCCTACCTCACCCCCAACCTACCCCTCTCCCCTCCCCATCCCTCCTCGACCTCCCCTCCCTTTTCCTCAATTTTTTTTTTTTTGTGAGTGTGTATTGTCTCCCCTTTTAAGTTGAGTTATGAGTGTCTGTTTGTCCACTTAAGTAGAGACGGCTTGGACTGTATAGTCCACACCAAAATACCCGGAAGACCGTGTCCCGAAGCACAGTAGGACCTCGTTGCTACTTACAGTACACAGTTGTTAAAATATTGTTTACGTACAAGACAAAAGTATTCTGTAATGCATTTTCTGCTGTTTTGATTCAATAAAAAATTTAAGTTAAAAAAAAAAGAAAAAAAAGATATTAGGAAAAGGTTCAGGTCCAAAATGTTTATAAACTTCCCCTTACCCCCAGTTGCTGAGCAGGGAAAGAGAACGCCTTAACTACCGATTCTTCACCTAAAGGGTTGACCTTTCCAGCGCCTTCTGTAAAGCATGAATTGGCCACTCACCGGTCTCAATGATTTGCATCATGAAATTGGTAACATGAAATAAGTTACTTCACATTAGTTACTGAACATTAGCTACCTAACATTAGCTACCTAACATTAGCTACATGCACCCAGGGCCTGTGACGGATGTAACCCCTTACCTTCCTGTAGGGACCAGGAAACTAAGAAAATTCTAGCATACCCCAAGGGTGCTACAGAAGATCCCAAAATAAAGGATTAGCATAAATAATGGTAACAAGACACTGCAAATAACCTGTTGGTGCTTCGGTAGCTTCACACATCTCTATCATCATCTTAGATCAGGGGTGTTCAACTGCCCAAGCCCCCCTCCCCCCCCCCAAACAGGTCAAGTTTTCAGGATATCCCAGCTTCAGCACAAGTGGCTCAATCTGATTGAGCCACCTGTGCTGAAGCAATGGCTGATTGTGCCACCTGTGCTGAAGCAGGGACATCCTGAAAATGTGATCTGTTGGGGTGGGTGGAGGGGGCTTGAGGACCGGAGTTCAGCACCCCTGCCTTAGATCCCCGAAACGTAAAAATCAAGTGCTCGTTCAACTTTGATAATCGAAACTTACTGCAAAAAAAAAAAAATCTATATATTTTTTTAAATAGCCCATTCATATACTGTACAGTAGTTAGTGAGAAAAAATCCCTTTTGCATTCAGTGCTTTGTAACATTAGGAGCAGGGCTATGAAAGTACAAAAGCTTAAGGTAAACAGACGTTGTTTTTTATATTTTTTTATTGTTTTGGTGTCGTCTAATGGTTCTTTAACTTGTATAAATTGGTTGGTCTTGAAATCCCCTGTTCACAACTAAAAATACATTAGCCACTGATGAGTAGGGATTTACTGACTTGGTTTGTACCTGGGATGTCCATATTCTTTCAATCATTGACTGAATTGCACAGCATTGTACAACAGTAATTTGCTATTAAAGCTGCAGTTCAGTCTTTTTTTTTTTTTTTTTTTTTGCATTTATTTTTTTACTTCAATAGTTTTATGTGTGCAATCTCTAATTACCTAAAGCAGGGGGGCGCAAACTTTTTTCCCTGCGCCCCCCTGACGGCTGTCCCCTCGCTCCCGCGCCCCCCCCAACCCCAACTTACCCGCGCTCCGGCGTAATGACGTCACGTTGCCATAGCAACGTGACGTCACATGACCTCGCAGCGTCATTTTGACGCCGCGTTGCCATGGCGCCGCAGGGAGGAAGCCGCCGGAGCCACGGTAAGTTAGGTTTACAGAGGCCCTGCAGCTCCCCCGGCACTTAATTTAAGTGCCTTCGGGAAGCGCGCGGGGCCTCTGTAAACCCCGCGCCCCCCGTCGGCAGTGTCGCGCCCCCCCTGGGGGTCGCGCCCCACAGTTTGCGCACCGCTGACCTAAAGAACAGTATAGCTGCAGCTCAATTCGTTTTCCATGTATTGATAGGTCGAAATTTGGTGATATATTAAAAGCTGGCATTTGTTTATAATCTGCTTGACTGGCAGTGGAAGCTCATGAATATTCATGAGCAGTGCTGCATTGACAAGTGCTAGAGGGAGGGCAGGGCTGACAAAGGGGTGTGCCAGAGCTTGTGACAGGACAAGAAGGGGCAGTGCCTTAGCAAATGCCTGTTAAAATAGAATACAAGAAAATTGGTCTTTCAAAGTTGTTTTTTTAAAAACAGAAAATGCTAAAAGTATTTTTTCTTACTACAGAACTGATTTATTAAAAAAAACACACATGCAGGAAATTGACTGAACTGCAGCTTTAAGGTTTTCCTTACAGTACCTTCACAGTTTTAGGTTACACAATACTGACAGAATTGCAACTTCTTAGAACTGACAGTTTCAATTACCATCATTAACATTACACTATCTATTTTAGTATTGTTTTCATATTCAGTACAGACGTATTTACACAGAAACTAATCGGTATAATGAATGCAACAAAGCCGTATCTCCATTATCTTATCTTGAAATCATGCACAAGATATTTGTCTGCTTATATCAACATAATACAGGCCTCCTTAATAAGCAGTATATTGGCGATTTTGTAGCAACATTACCATTAGGGATTTGAAAATAATAATAATACATTCTAATTAAAGTTCAAAATGAATACTCTAAGAAGCAAAGAAGTTAGCGACTTAACAGCATAGTCAGGGCGCCGACAGATTTTCCGGAGCCAAGGACTAGAGGTTCGACAGGGCAACCCTGTGGGCCGTCTTCCGAGCCCCCCCCCCCCATTTTGCACCTCGCGAGCCCCCTCCTCTATTTCCCCCCCTCTTCCCATATATTTATCTCCCCCATCTCACTCTTACCCCCTCTGTTCTTCACTCTCTCTCCTCTCACCTCCTCTCTTACACCCCCTCTCTCCTCATCTTTCCTCCCTCCATCAATTACCCCCTCTCACTCAATCCCGCTCTCTCAATCTCCCCTCCTCACACATCATTTCCTCCTCCCCCCATAAAATACATATAACAAACACCACCCCCCAATTAAAAAAACACCTGCCCCCCCCAAATATATACATCCCCCAAATTATATACAACCACCCCACCATCCCCCCAAATACATACAAAACACACTTACCTTGGAGATGATCTCAGGCCTCTGGTGCCCCGGCTCTTGCCCAGCTGCAGCAGGACTCCAGCCGGGCCTGCCTCTCTCCTACACTGTTTGGGCCTGCCTCTCCCCCTCACTGTCCCACGCCGGGCCTCTCTCTCATGCCGGTGTGCGCGCGCCAACGTCAGAGAGAGGCCCTGCGCGAGACAGTGAGGGAGGCCCGCATCTGGGGAGAGGCGAGGCCTGGTGACCAGACAAAGCAGTTGGGCCCCGGGCCTACATTTGTGTCCAGCTGCCGGTCCACACGGCCCGACGGGAACGAGAGGACCGGAAGCTTGGCAAAGTCAATGGGCCGACTTCAAGCGACGGCCGGGCCCTCTGCAGCAACCGGGGCGGCAACCCTTCTGAGAGCATAAAGAGACTGCTCCGTGTACTTATACGAAAAATATTAAAACAACGTAGTGTTATTGGCTTCCGTAGAATGATTTATTTATTACTCTTAAAGTCACAATTTCTACTTGCGTGTATGCTTTGTCAAATAGTTATATATTTTTATTTTCTTTGGGCCAGCTGAATTGATGCATGTCACCTACTTATATGCATTAATTTGACTAATAATGACTTTAGAATTACTGACCAGTCAGACCGGTCCACACGCTGATGGCATGCTCTATTTATTATTAGAAACATATGACTACTTTAATGTGTTGTTTTGGGGGCGATTGCTTTTCTTTTACACAGGATTGAAAGCATGGGGTCTCCAGAGCTGAACCCCAATTTCAGTTCCGGGGACCCCCTGATTCCTGAGATACAGACCTCCAAAAGGGGATGCTGGTAGTTTAAAGCTCCCACGTCACGCGGGCCAATGGGAGGCTGAGCCCGATGACGTCACGGCTTTCTATTGGCCCGCAGTGCGCAGGAGCTTTGAAACTCTGCCCTTACATGAACCCTGCCGCCGAGACGGCGCGACTAGTGACACCCCACTACGGAGGTAAGTATCTCTGGATGCAGGGGGTCCCAGGAGCTGAAATAAACGGGGTTCAGCTCCAGAGACCCCTGCTCCAATCCTGTGTAAAAAAAATAAAAATAAAATAACTATTGCTCACTTGTTTTGCCTTTTTAAAACTGTAATTAAGTAAAGATGCAATTTCGATATAAGTTGATATACAGTAAAACTTCTGGCTGAAAAACCGTAGCAGAGAGTGGTCCGAAAATGCAACAGATTTATTTAAAAAAAACAAAAAAGAAATCCCAGTGAAAATAATGAGATTTACTTCCTCCATACTGCAAATCTGGTGCTATATATTTATATTTTCACATTGTTTATCCCAACATTACAGCTGGAAGTAGCTTGGATAATTAACCTTCTCTGGCATGAATGTATTCATTTCTGAAAAGCAACTGAGGATTGTCATCTAGAAGGTATTTTTGTATTTGATCACAAAACTAATGAATGAATTGGATCCTAATGATCTTGTGTTTTAAACGACGCGATGGTTCCCCCATATGATTGATTAAATAATGTAGAACCTTCAACGACTAACTAATGGGAAGCAGAAGTAACTGCGACTTAGAATGCAATCGCTTTCGCCATCGACAGCCACGATTGCATTCTTGCATTAAAAAAACAATGTGTTCTGGTATCTCTGCAAATTATTGACTAGTGTTGTGTGAACCGGGCGTTAAACGTGAAATTGAAAAATAAACATCAACAGCAGGTTAGCCGGAAAAAATCATTTCTGGATGTTAAGAATAGTGTAATTATATAAAACATAATGTTTGAACTGTCCTTGTGCTCCAAGACTTTTAGATGACTCCTGCAGCTGCTCTTTTGAAATAATGAAGTGACCTGGTTTGAGGACACATTCCAATGAAAAACATTAATATTGCTGCTCAGACCTGTAAATTAAGTCTATAAATAGTCCATGTGATTCTTCACGCCTACCAATTTCTCTCTCTTCAGTAGGGTTGCCAGGTGCATTCTCTCAAAATACACAATGGTGAAAGGTGCGACGTGCTCGACTCACACATACCTCTCCGCTCCATGCGGTTTCCTCCTCTCCTTAGCCCCACCACCAGGTTCCGGACACCTCCTACTGATTGGCTCCATTACCCAGCAGCAGCCAATCAGGATGGAGGAAGCTGCCCATCCCACTAGTAACAGCCCTGCTCTCTCCCTGCTTGGGGAAATCCCGCGGCCCCCCAATCCGGTCAGGTCGCTATGTCCAGAGAGGTAATACTGATATACACATATATGTCCAGTATTACCTTCTAAATATTTACTGGATAGTGTGTCCAAATGCAGGACAGTTCGGGTTCAATACTGGACACCTGGCAACCCAAATCTTCAGGTGTATATGTGCACACACGTGTATATCTATGTATATCGACATATATATATTGCCAGAGTATTTATTCTAAATACTAAGTTACCACATGTACAGTACTGCTCGGATGGGTGAATTGCACACAAAAAATATATGATTTTAAATTTTTGAATGTTTGCAAAGTGGTTGGCTTTCGCGGGAAAAAATGCCACTAGTTTTCTTTTAATTTAGAATATTTTCAAATGAAAAATTGAAGAAGAAAAAAACGGGAACATAATTTAAAAGAAAGAGATGTCAACCCCATTTGTTGCACCAGCGAAGCTTGCAGACTTTGGTGGTTATTGTATATAGCTGTGTATATCTTAAAAAAGATTCAGTATAATTAAAGCAAAACAAACCAAAAAAACAGGTATTCTCTCAACGGCACGGTTTGTAAGGATACTTTGTATCAGAATCAAACGTGTGCATGGTTACGTAGCACACATTAATTCGAATGATAAATGTTTTATCTTCTAACTCAGGGCTGGCCAACTCCAGTCCTCAAGGGCCCCCAACAGGTCAGGTTTTCAGAATATCCCTGCTTCAGCACAGGTGGCTCAATCAGTGGCTCAGTCTTTGACTGATTGAGCCAACTGTGCTGAAGCAGGGATATCCTGAAAACCTACCCTGTTAGTGGCCATTGAGGACTGGAGTTGGCCACCCCTGCTCTAAGCTGTCTGGTTTTTTTTTGTTGTTTTTTTTTTAGTAATGAGAATTATATGGGATTAGTTCAATATCTAGAAGATCATTACAACCTGCAGCAAAAATGAGAGACGAACATGATAAATCCTATTAGCACGTGCATTTTGTATCTGGACAATTTAACCTGCTGGGAGAATTCTCAGTTAAAATGTTGCGTGCTTCAAATCTGAACTTCGACCCAATACATTTCAGTGCAAACAAAAATAGGTTCTGCAAATACTTCAACCTTCAAACTACGAAAATAGAAGTCATATTTTTTTAAACCTGTCTAGTGTGCATATAGCATTTGCATTTTATTTACAATTGTACATACCACTATTAACTTCGACTATTTAGGTGTAGGGTTGCCAGGTGTCCGGTATTGAACTGGACTGTCCTGTATTTGGACACTGTCCAGTAAAAAATGAGAGGTACTGTCATACTGGACATGTATGTGTCCGGTATTTTCCTCCGTGGACTTAGTGACCTGACGCACCTTTCACCATTGAGTCCGGTATTTTTGGAGAAGCCATCTGGCAACCCTATCTAGGTGTTAGAATGTTTAGGAAGGATTGTATTAAAACGTTAGGTAGGGTACATAGGCTGAATATAAATAATGGAGCCAGAGTGTGCTATCAAGTGTGTGCTAGGCCCTTTCACCACGGAAAGTATTAGACTGCAAGGAATGGCCATACATTGGGGAATAAAATGGTACTGATTATCTGCTGGCATCATGTAGAAATTCATTGTGCTAATGAGATCATATGTAGGACAGGGTTAAAGGGAAATGATACAAGGTGACATTTATTTAGTCAATGGGTGTCAGTTGCTGCAGGGGGTGCTCAACTACAGTCCTCAAGCCCTCCTCCCTCAACAGGCCAGGTTTTTAGCATATCCCAACTTCAGCACAGGTAGCTCAATCAGTGGCTCAGTCAAAGACTGAGCCACTGATTGAGCCACTTGTGTTGAAGCAGGGACTGATTGAGCCACCTGTGCTGAAGCAGGGATATCCTGAAAACCTGACCTGTTGCAGGGGGCTTGAGGACTGCGGTTGAGCTCTTCTTGAGTTACTGAACGAGTGTTAACCTCTCCAGATGATAAAACTTCCCCAATATATATATAACACTACTTCTACTACTGCATTATTGAATGTTTTATAGAAAATGATACTGTACAAACAAATATTTTTTTTTAATGTATTTTATCGGTCCAACTATGATTACCAGCTTGAGCTACTAGTAATAATTATAACAAGTCAGAAGCCTCTTTACACTTTAAATAGAACCCGTCTTTCTGATACTGTAGCTTTTTTCATTACGATTCATTGTAAGGTCACCCAAGCAAAAAGGCCTCGGATACAGTAGCTCGTTCTTATTACCTTCCCTCCGCCCGCCCTCCCCTGAGAAGTAAAGATCTTCCAATATTGTCAGTTAAATTTTACCATACTGGCTGTAAAATTATAAAGGTTAGCAAATTAATTTGCAGAATTATTCATCATCAAATGTTTGACAAAGTGCAGTGGATGCACGAAACGCGTCAGAGTTCTTTTTCTAGATGATTTTTTCTTTTTAACAACATGTCTTTGCTGTTCATTACTGTTCATTAAATTTTGCACCGAAAATCGCCATCCAGCTTCCGTTTTACTTCCTGCTTCCGGAACGCACGAGGCACCTGTTGGCACGCTGTGCACCGCCATCTTTCCCCCTATCCAGGGTGATTTCTTAAAAACATAATTTAACCTGGTGTCATGAACTTAACCTTTTCCATGTTATGGGTCAACATGAGTTGCAAATTAGACATGTTAATCCACCTCACCGTAATATACTTTCTACTACTCCAACAGGATGCAAGGCCAACTTTATTGCAATAGGGATGAACATACTAGAGAAGGGGTGGGCTAACTCCAGTCCTCAAGGGCCACCAATGGGTCAGGCTATATGGATATCCCTGCTTCAGCACGTTACATCCTTTAAAAAAAAAAAAAAAGAGGCAGGCACATGATACAGCGTCCAATTGGATTGGAGCTGTACCATCGGACCATAAAATGTGACGTCACAGGCCATATATAAGGCCTGTACATCTCATTTTACCTCAAGGAGCCGACGAGAGAACATCCTGCTATGGATTTACCATGGGGCTTTGGATTGACAGATGAAGAAAGAAGATTTTAAAAAAAAGAAGAAAATAATGACGGATGAAGAAAGAATATGGTGAGAGAAGATAAAACAAAGAAGATTTTTTTTTACCTGATGCTGGTCTTCAAGGTGGATGGCGTTGGATTGAGGGTGATGACGTCGCGGTACAAGATCTTACAGATACAACGGGATTCGGAGGTTGAAGACTTCTAAAGGTAAGTAAAATATTGAATACACTGGCGACACACTTTATTCGAGCTCGGCTAGTCCCACGAATTCGGGTATACCCGGGTGTATTGAGGTTTGTGACTGTTTTCTGCCCGAGTGCATTGAGGTATTTTCCAGGCAGGGATTGAAGCATTTTATTCCCGCTGGCTGCAATACTGCACTGTATATATATATATACTGCATTACAATTCATGAATTTATGCCATCTGGTAGACACGCGAAGCATTGCAGCCTATTAAATCCTAATCATTATCATTTAACAGATCAGCCGCCCGTCAGCCAGGCATGAACCCAGGCTGGGAAGGCAAACGCAACGGGGCTTGTCAGAGGTGAGGAGCGGCGCATTCCAGGTATCTGCCAGGTACATACTGGGTATTTGCTCGAATAAAGTGTGTCGGTGCAGTATATGTAGTAAATACCATTTTTCATTTTTTTTTTCATTTTATTTATTTATTTTTGTTTGTGATTGCCCATTGACTGATAATGTATTAATCTGTGCCCCTTTAGGGTACAGATAAATACAGTGATAAGCAATCCATTTTTTGGCAAATGCTTGGTTTAAATTGATTGTAATTTTTTCTATTTGTTTTTATTGTTTGCATTCAATTGTTGTACCACTATGCCAATCAATGAGTAGAGTGTGGGTATAGTGGTCCCGGGTGAGTGATTAGGCCTCCCGGGTGGGTAGCGGGGGAGCGTGGGTTAAACCCTTAATTACTGTAGCGGTTATTAACCGCTAAAGTGATAAAGGGGTTAAGGGCCATTAGATTGTATTTTTTCTTGTATTGTTTCTGGCAACGGAGGACATGGACCTGAAGTATGCTGATGAGGATGCCCTTCATGATGGCAGTGGTAAGTAGAAAGTTTTATTTACTTTATTTATGCTGGCTGGCTAGCTAATGTTTGATTTTATAATGGGCAAATGCGCTATTATCCATATCTGGATAATAGTTATTTTTCCTATTACAGTACTCTATGTGTTTGGGGGGAGGTGTATTTATTTTTTGAAAGAAAAAATGTGTGGCTTCTGGTATCAATCATGTGGGGGTAGAGGAGGTGGGTATTAGTGTTTATTGTGGGTACCGGGAGTGGGTGAAAGGGGTATTTGGCCCTTGGTGGGTAGCAGGAGGGGTTAACCCCTTCATTGCCTTAACGGTTAGCCGCTAAGGTAATGAAGTTGCCTGTAAATGCATTTTTATTGCATGGGATTCATGACGGGGGTCTCCGGTGCTGATATTAATGGGTATCAGCTCCAGAGACTCCCGGCATTAATCGATGCAGGAAAAATTCATTTTTTTTTCTAAGTCTCATCTCGCCGCCTCTCAGCAGCTTCTCACCAGCTTCACACCAACTTTTCCTAGCGTCAGGATTTTGGGAGACACTCGCTATTCTAGAGCCGCGATAGGCCTCGATAACCTAATCGCTGCTACTAGAATTGAACGAGTTTCAGAACCTGACGATAAGTGGCTTATCGCTGCTCACCTGGCGATTTTTTTTTTTTTTTGAAGGCTCAAAATGTGGGCAATTCATTATTTTATCGCCCACTTATCGAGGCTTACTGAATAACTTATCAGCATAACTTACTGAATAACTTATCGGCATTTTGGCCGATATGTGCTCGATAAGTGGCTTGTGAACGCTTCAAGCATAGGCCCCTAAGGTGCAGTGTGGCAGCTTACTAAGGAATACAGACCCCATACTAGCACAGGTGACCACTGTATTGCCTGGGACATGCTATAACAGATTTGAGGTGGGGGGGGGGGCAGCCCCTGAAGACACCTCACAGATCTCTAGGGGTTCCCATACACCCTGTTTGGAATCACTGGCCTAGAGAGCTAAATGTGTGTATATCATCAAGTGCTCTTGCCTATACAGTACATATGAAACCCACATTCTTCCCCCTCTAGATATGTGTAGCACTTTGTCCAAGGTCACAAACCAGGGGAAAATTGCCCTTTTCAGCTGCCAAAACATGATCAAGCAATTTGCCAAGCATTAAGTCAATTTAATTTAATATGCTAATTTGCATAATTTTCTAAAATCCCTAGATTCACTTAATGCTAGAAATAGGGCACATACGCCATGTTTCACTTAATGTCCGACGTACCAACTGGTGCCTTGAATGCTGCCTGTCTGCCACTTTCACTGTGGTCTTGACAGCACAAAAACAGGAGTGTGGAACACACAAATTTGTTGCTTGGCCATCGCGTAAAAGCTTGCAAAATTGCTAAATCCAAGACCAATTTCACTACTTAATTGCCTACTTAAAGGCATGGTGAAATGCTTTGCAAAGAATTAAAATTAGAACATAAAATATATATTTTTTTTAAAAAAGGCTAAATATTGTGCGACGGCTTTTTAAATAGTTTTGCACATCTGAGTCCACTTCTCCTTCTGTGGCAACTACATTATTTCTAAAATGGGTCACTCAAATTAATCCTGGCCCTCTGCTGATCACAGGGATGAAGCAAGGCAAAGTTATCAACACCACTCTTAATGCAACAAAATGGTCTCTCTCCGAGACACATCACAGAAACGCCAAGCTAATTAAACAAGGGTCTGCTTTCATTACAAATGTTAATTTAAGCTTCTGCACTGTATTTAGGGGATACATACAATTGGAATGACAGAGCAGACATTGCAAGAGGTTGCCCAAAAGTTTAATTGTTGAAGTTTGACTTCTCTTCTATTTTATGAATACGACAGTCGAGCTGCTGCTTTTCGTCTAGTTTTGTCGTTGATTTTACCAAAGTGAATAAATACGTGTGTGTACGTGTGTTTGCATGTTTGTGTTTGCACCTGTGTGTCTGCACATGTGTTTGTGTATACGAGTGTGTGTACATACATGTTTGTTTGTGTGTGTGTGTGTACATTGTGACATCATCACTGTTCCTCTAGTTGCTGGAATAGGGCAGCTAGGGGGTTTGTCGGCTCTCAAAGTGTTAATCTTCCTAAGAGTAGCTAGTTCAGCTGAAAACTTATTAATCAGGCTAGAGACTCCTGCGTGAATGGGGAAGTGTTTTAAAAGACACAGGAAGCTACAAGACTGAGTGACTGACACTGCTGTTCCCAGAGAAGGGGGACAGAGAAGAGAGTGACACAGAGGAGAGTTTCTCTGAGCTCATGTGGGGCCGAGTTCCCCTAGGAAGGATGACAGACTGTGCTGAAGCTGGGATGTCCAGTCCTTGACATTTACAGAGTACAGTTTCTCTGAGCTCACGTGGGGCCGAGTTCCCCTAGGAAGGGAGGACGAGAGACGTGCTGAAGCGGGGACGTCTGCTCCAAAGGACTAACAGATAAGCAAAATGCTTTATTATTGTCTGCAGAGACTGTATACATTGTTGCCTATGCCAGGGAATGTTTTGGGGGTGGAAACCAGCTTAGCTGGCCATCCAACTAATTAGGGCGAAAGCTACGGTGTAGTTAGCTTTCACTAAAGGGAATAGGTGTTCTTTTATGTTTTGTTTGGACTTAAAGGTACGGTGGGCCTGTTGGTGTATGATTTTAATCCCTGTAAAAAAAAAAACATATAGAGAAATAAAGTGTTTCCGGCCTTAAATTGGGATAAAAGAGACTGCAATGTGGTGTGGGCATCAGACCATATATACATATATGTATACAGAATACACAATGGCCAGGAGTCAGCAAAGTTCAATCTGGGCCAAAATCAGCGTCATCTGCACTTGACTTTATTGACGCCAATTTGGCCGCCATAGCACAGAACACGCTTTGATGACTCGTGGCCAATGTATTTATTCACTTTTCTATATAAAGCATACACAGGACAGCGCCCATTTCACAAGACAAAATCAATATCTCGCACAAAACTTTCTCACTTTTACTGTACATGATCAATATCAGTGTAATAGCTATTTACATCTAATTCTATTGTTCAAGCCTATTGGAAATTCCGTGGCGTGCTTTTAGTCTAAATTTATGATAGTGAATGAACCATGGAATAAGCTGAAAGGTACAATATGACTTACGTTTTCCCATTAAAGATGAACTTTAGCACATGCACCATAGTCAATCATGCAGAGGTCAACTTCAGCATGAAATCACAATTTGCTTTACATTTCTCTCCATGAAAAATGTATCAGTTTGAAAAAGAAGTTACCATTTTGTGTTTTACCAAATTACATGGACCATGTATTTCTAACACCGCTGTAATGTGCTTTTATTTGTCACATAATGTTTTTATGCTGGAACATATTGTATAGTCCTTAAAATTGTAATTGGACATTATTTCGTGGAATATTCATATACATCTGGGAATTGGCCTATAACTACTAACTATTAAGTTGTAGTGTTTTAGTCAGCTGAAATCGTATCTCAAAGTTTTAGACTGCACGGTTAATGTAATATGTTATACAGGACTACTGGCTCTCATACCTCTTGCTTTTCTTATGTACAATAATATTTTTACCGTACGCCAAAGCATAAGAGTAAGTTCCGTTGGTGAATCCAGCAAAAAAAAAAAACATAATGAAGATAATTTTCCCTTGCAGTCCCGATTCTTTAAAGAGTTAAAAGAGTGACGCTTGTTCCTGCGACACGCTGCCCGGTTCGTCTGCCCAGCGGAGGTCTGTGATGTGGAAGGCAAGGAGGGTCCCCCTCGGAAGCCCCTGCTGATCGTGTGAGACGTTTGGGAGCTGAAACCTGCCATCACGAGAGGGGATACTCTCAGATTTATCCACTGCCTTCTACTTTTCAATGTCTGGCAAGCGGACAGCCTAGTTAGTGTTGGAGTGCACATGTGACCTATTCTTTTTAGTGTTATAATTGGATACATTGAGTTGTTGTATTAAATGTTTTTTATTTAAAATCAGTCATCTAATTGTCTCAGCATTCGTTGTCTTGTATGTGTTAGTGTTGTTGCATGTTTTTTAGTTACTGTATCACACTATGTTTGCTTTTATATTTTTTACATGATTGATCGTCTTCATGAGGAGAACCCAAGTGGACACCATCTTTCATCCGGTTGTATACCAATTTTATTGTATATTCACCTTGAGGCCAAGCGCCACAGATATAACCTTTTTTTCTATTATCTAGTTTGCAGCTCAAACTGCTGGGATTATTGGCAACAAATTATCCCAAACAGGAAAGTGTTACAAAGATCTTGCACTGCTGCGGAAGTGGGCTATAATCTGCTCAGTGTATTAAAGCTCATTAAAAAATGGCATTAATTTAAAAATTAAAAAAAGGTAGTAAATATAATCTAATACTACAGAACTGATTTATTGTAAAAATAAACACACACTTATAGGATATTGCTTGGACTGCTTCTTTAAGTCACCAGTCATTTATCTCCACCGGTAACTTGCATGAAACGCGTTACATTTTAAAAGATTCTTATTTTATATCATTGCTACATAATTACTTATGGAGTTAGACCAGTTGGGAAACAATCTGTTGGAAATAAAATGCCTCCCCCCATTTTTCAACCCTTCTGAAATCCTCATACAAACCTGTACAAACGCTGTGAACAAGCACTGTTCTCTTCCTGCAACACTTTATGGATTCTGTTACCAAGCAGCAAGACAGGATGTAATTAGGAACCCAAGTGTAGTGTGCATGGGGTGTGGGAAATGACACGCGACTGTGATTGATGACATTTTTTTCAACTGGAGACATTTGACAGTTTGCAGTCATCAGTCATACAAATATATTGGGCAATAAGAGCTTTATTCTGCTAAGTAAACTTTCTGGGGATATGGCCTTCGGAGAATTGAGGTTTCCATGAGAAAAGTTCACATTGATACAAACTCTTTATCTATGTTTGAAATATATATATCTTACAGGGAAATGGGATTTTAAATGTCGGCGTGTAACACAGAAAATGAGATCGTAAATACTGCATGTTGAGATCTTGGTTGTATATGTCATCACAAGAATTTTAAAGCAATACCGTTGTGGTTGCTGAAGGGTGAGACTAAACTAAAATGCAAGATGATTTCTCTACCCGAGAAAAATATTAAAATATGAAAGCAGCCGTGTCCCTTTCTTTAGATGGCTAGCAGAGTAAAAGGAGCTGTATCTGGTCTATCCCACTATGGCCGTTTGGTGCTCACCTAGAAATGGGGAAAATAAGTCAGTACAATGTAAAAAAAATATATATATATTTATTGTTTTTTTTTTCCAGTGTTGGAATACAGGGAAAAGAGAGACGCCAAAGGGGGCATTTTATATACGCAATCTGTCACCAGATGTTTGGAGAAAGAGAGCCCTGGACTTGTAAGGAAGGCCACGGCATGATGGAAGGCCAAGGGGCCCCTGTCCTAAGGTGCCGTGATGTCAGGCCAAGGCTAGGGGTTAAGTAAGGAGTTCTTAGAGCACGGGGAGGGATCCATGCTTCCTCTTTCTTCTAGGATCTACTGGCGTGAAGTCCCACCCACCCACCCTGTTTTTAAGGCATGAGGAATATCTGCATTAGAAGAAAAGATTGGGATTCTGCTTTGTTTTGTCGCAGCTTGGAGTATGTGTTGGCGGGAGTAATATTACTGTGGTAGCAGGATTCAATCAGTATTGGCTCCTGGAGGCAAGTCGCAGATCTCGGAAGTAATTTAGTTGGGGAAAGCGGTACCATTCCAGACAAGACTCTGTTGGTGTGGCGGAGACATTCCGATGGGGGCTCTGTGCATTCAGACTAAGGTACTGAATTGCTAGATGAGCACGAACTAAGGGTATCCCTTGAGCTCGGTAGGTGTGAGCAGAGCAATCTGGCTGGGTCCCTAGTTGGAGATAAATATGAGATATTTATCTGTTGTAATAAATTAAGCTGTGGTCGTTAATTTCTCCCAAGAAGTTGTGGGGTGTGTTTATTGGGAATGGGAAAGGGGTCCAGCTTGAGGCATGGAATAGTCAAAGGAAAAAAAGGGTAAGCTAAAGCAGCAATCACCCCAGAAGCCTATATGAGTTTAACTCCCATGTTAACATTTTGCCCCAAGCATATCCCCGTCTTTATATATATATTTTTTTTTTTTAAACATAAAACAGAGCAGGCACTCCTATACTCAAAAGTAGTCAAATTTGACTAGAATCAATACATTTCACTATTTGCGTATGTGCCTGTCCTGTTTTCCTTTTTTGTACCTTTTTGGACATTATGCACCCTTCCTTTACCTTTATTTCATATCCTTTTACCCCTGATGAAGTAGATGCATTTTTATGAGATGCATTGGATGTCAATGTGGACTTGAACCCTAAAGTCCCTAGTTTAACCTTAGCTATACAGCTCTAAAAACATTGTCAGCGATGTAAATATATATATATATATATATGTATGTATGTACACACACACACACACACACAAGTTATGGTGGGTAAAAAAAGTGACAAAAATCCTCCACAGTAAAGCATATAGTAAATGGAAATATTATTATGTGCTCATTTGCATATCTTAGACAGGTCTGCAACCTCGCCTTTCACCATTATCACCCAGCATACACCGCTTCCACTGCAGCAAGGGATTTAACATGGTCCCCTATAACTTACCCAACTTTACCCACCATAACTTAACTTTGTGTGGTGAAACCTATCCCTGCTTCATTTGGCAAAGCCAATATAACCAACCCAACACTGAGGAGACCGATTAAGGTCGAAACAGCTGTCTGTGGGTGGGTTTGCTGGTTATGCATCTTAACCCAGGCTGTGCTCAAAGCTATGAAATGCAGTAAGCGTAAGCTTATAGGAGATCATGTTAAATGGTTTTGAAGCAAAAGGTAGCACTGTGTGCTCATTTGCATGTCATTTCCCAGAATCTCTTGCTGCAGTGGAAGTGCTGGGTCACACACACACACACACACACACACACACACACACACACACACACACACACACACACAAAAACGTCGGGCTCCTGTGTGTTAGTGGTCAATAAACACCCTTTATTTTTGCATTATATATTGATTAATTGATTTGAATTTCACAGAAAATATATAAAGTGTAATACAACAGTTTCAATGCGTTTTTTTTTTTTTCCGATCTTAGGCACAGACTTGACTTTGTATTACATTTGAGAAATTGTGCAATTACATAAATGCATACACTTATATCCCTTATGCCCATAAATTATGTATGTATGCTCACAAAAATGTAGACAAACATTGTAATTCTATCAAAATGTAATTGGCCACAAGGAAACGTAATATCAGTTTAACACGGTATTGAAAAAAAAAATTAGGTTACAAATAGTGCAATATAATTTATTCATGAGCTTACTGCTATGCCTCTTTCCTGCACGAACTATTAAATCATAGACACTACACTCTGTCAAGGTTTAATTTCACCATGGCTAAAGCTGAAAGCCAAGCTATTCTAAATTTCAATTAGATGGTGCATTTTGCAAGATAGGAGGAGGAAAGTACTCTTGGAGAAATTTAGATCAGCTTGAAGTCAGCATACTTAAGATGAGAAGTGCGCAAACTTTTCTGTACGCGCCGCCCTGTCTGCTCTCCCCCCCCCCCCCCCCTTACTCACCCCCTCCCCCCTCCTTACCATCTTTCTGGCTTCAGTGGCGTCATATGACGTCATGACATCATGTGACGTGGCGACGCGTCACCGAAGAGCCGGCTGAGAGCAGGTAAGGGACGTTACAGAGGCCTCATGCCTCCCCCGGCATTTAATTTACATTTTTCTTCTTGGAGAGGAGGAGCGCAAAGTAGCTTAGTGATATATGTGAATAAAAAGATAAAGGCAAATATAGTGCAGAGTGTAATGTCTATAAACAATCAATCGTGTAGCCTTAGGTAGTTGCACTCACAAAACTTGTAGTTCATATAAGCATGTCAGAGATCCTTCTCTCTCTAACTGGAGCCCTTTAAGTAGATGTATGTAGTGATTCTCAGGATATCCCTCAATGGGTTAATGGTATAGCATGAAAAAGAAAAAAGCCACAATAGTGCATACTATTTGACCAAAATATATTGTGTACAGAATGAAAGAGCAATTCAACTCACATTTGCAAAGTAAATAACAGGCATTGGAGAGGACAACTGGATCAGAGCTCCGCATTCGTCACTTCCGCCCTCACCTGTGACGCAATTCCGGAAGTGCGGTCTGCCTCTGAAAACGGCTCCGATTTGCCAGTCCTTCTAACCCCAGGTCCTCCAGCAATGCTAACGCTAACTCTAGCGTTAGCGTTAGCATTGCTGGAGGACCTGGGGTTAGAAGGACTGGCAAATCTGAGCCGTTTTCAGAGGCAGACCGCACTTCCGCCCTCACCTGTGACGCAATTCCGGAAGTGACGAATGCGGAGCTCTGATCGTGAGATCATGAGATGCGAGTGAAGTGCCAGTGAAGCTACACACCGACGGGGTTCTACCTTATCCAGTTGTCCTCTCCAATGCCTGTTATTTACTTTGCAAATTTGAGTTGAATTGCTCTTTCATTCTGTACACAATATATTTTGGTCAAATAGTATGCACTATTGTGGCTTTTTTCTTTTTCATGCTATACCATTAACCCATTGAGGGATATCCTGAGAATCACTACATACATCTACTTAAAGGGCTCCAGTTAGAGAGAGAAGGATCTCTGACATGCTTATATGAACTACAAGTTTTGTGAGTGCAACTACCTAAGGCTACATGATTGATTGTTTATAGACATTACACTCTGCACTATATTTGCCTTTATCTTTTTATTCACATATATCACTAAGCTACTTTTCGCTCCTCCTCTCCAAGAAGAAAAGTTGCACATCATCTGGGTACTTGGAACGGTCCCCTTTGAGGAAGTTGAGCTGCATATCACCATTTGTATATTTTGTATTTACCTATTATCACTGGGTGGGGAAGGTTATCAATTGATTTTAGGTGTTTCACCTTTGTGCTTTACCATAATTTTTACAAACACTGTTTTTTTATTTTCACTCCTTGGAAGCGCCCTGTTCACTCCCTTTCCCTTTGCACAAACGCTATATCATTTAATTTAAATGCCATAAGGTAGAGCGCGGGGCGGCTGCAACCACCCCCCCTCTAGAAAATCCCGTACCCCACTTGCCGGGCACGCCCCCCAGTTTGCACACCCCATGCTTTAGATGTCTAACTATGGACACTAAACTAGAACACCTATACAAGTTTTGCTCACTAATACTTCTATATACCTCCAATCCTGATGAAGAACCCGAGAGGTTAGAAAGCTTGTACCAGATCAACTACTTCTTGGTGCAATAAAAAGGTATCATACCCCCTACTCCCTCTCTCTCCTTTTCTTATTTTAATACTTCTACAATAATATTCCTAGGTTTCTATACAAATAATAAGGGGGCTGTACATCCAGCTTCTGCAAAGTGCATCTATATGTACACTAAATATTAGTTTATTATTATGTATTTATTTACTTGGGTGTCTTACAACGTCTCCCTGTATTTATCAGCATAAATACCCCCCTCCCCCCCCCCCCCCCACACGTCACAAGGCAAGTAAACGTGGGAGTCAAGCTTGGTACTGTAGGTTCTTGCATTATTCCTTAGGAGACGCTTGTTTAGAATGTGTATCCTAGTGCCGTGGTGCTCGCCTCCAGTCCGCAACCCCCTCCCTCGCCTCCAACAGGCCAGGTTTTAAGGATATACCAGTTTCAGCACAGGTGGCTCAATCGGAGGCTCGGTCGAAGACTGAGCCACCTGTGCTTAAAACCTGACCGGTTGGGGGGATTATGAGGACTGGAGTTAGTCACGCCTGCTCTAGATTGCAAGCTCTCAGAAGCAGCGGCCTTGTTACATTTTGTATCACTTTGCATTAGTTTGTTCCTATTTGGTATGTGATTCTGTTTCTGTAATTTAGGTAATTCATTCATAATGTGCTGCAGAAAATGATGGCGCTTTATACTGTAAATAAATGATAATAATAGTATTCCTGTACACCTGTCTCCCCTACAATCTATCCTAAACGCTGCTGCCAGAATCACTCTACTCTTTCCTAAATCTGTCTCAGCGTCTCCCCAGCTGAAATCCCTCTCCTGGCTTCTTATAAAATCCCCTATCACACATGCAATTCTCCTCCTCACTTTTGAAGCTTTGCACTCTTCTGCTCCTCCTTACATCTCTGTCTTAATTTCTCGCTATGTACCATCTTGACTCTTGCATTCCGCTCAAGGATGTCTTCTCTCTACCCCTTTGTATCTAAAGCCCTCTCCCACCTTAAACCTTTCTCACTGACTGCCCCACACCTCTGGAATGCCCTTCCCCTCAATACCCGACTAGCACCCTCTCTATCCACCTTTAAGACCCACCTTAAAACACACCTGCTAACGTAGCATATGAGTAGCTCCGTGGCTAACACTATACCCCTGATACATAAACTTGTTCCCTTGCAGATGCACTTACCAGTATGCCCTCCTACTTTATCTGTAGTTCCTCCTACCAATTAGATTGTAAGCTCTTCGGAGCAGGGACTCCTTTTCCTAAATGTTACTTTCATGTCTGAAGCACTTATTCCCATGATCTGTTGTTTGAATTATTTGTTATTTATATGATTGTCACGTGGATTACTGCTGTGAAGCGCTATGCACATGAATAAATAAATCATGTACATTAATGACGCTACAGTATATAAAGACATACATACATACATACACACACCATAGTTTATCATATATATATATACACACCAATATCACATATATATATATATATATATATATATAATATATATATTATATTATATATATATATATATATATATATATATATATATATATATATATATATATATATACTGGTTTGTTAGAAAAATTTGGAGTAAGATCTGAAGACCGCACAGTGTGGATCATTATCACATGCTTGACTTGTTAGTTGACTCGTTTCCATCTAATTTACCATTAATTAAGGGTCTAAATACCTGTTAGCTCAATTAATGGACATATCTACAGCAGTGGTGCTCAAACTCATTCCTCACGTGCCATCAACAGTTCAGGTTTTAAGGATATCCCTGCTTCGACACGGATGGCTACGTCATTTTCTTTGAACCACCTGTGCTGAAACAGTGATAGCCTTAAAACCTGACCTGTTGGTGGCACGTGAGGAATGAGTTTGAGCACCGATGATTTACAGCACGGGTGGCCAACTCCAGTCCACAAGGGTCACCAACAGGCCAGGTTTTCAGGATATCCCTGCTTCTATCAGTCCCAGCTTCTGCACAGATGACTCAGTCAGTGCCAGCTTCAGCACAGGTAAGCTCAATCAGTTCTAGATCAGCACAGGTAAGCTCAATCAGTTCTAGATCAGCACAGGTAGCTCAATCAGTTCTAGATCAGCACAGGTAAGCTCAATCAGTTCTAGATCAGCACAGGTAGCTCAATCAGTAGCTCAGTCGGCCACCTGTGCTGAAGTAGGAAAATCCTTAAAACCTAACCTGTTGGTATCCCTTGAAGACTGAATTTGAGCATCAATGATCTAGTACAGTAAAGCCACACAGAAATTTTTCATTTAAAAGGTCACACATAGCAGAGGTGGATCTTTAGTTCTATGCTCCCTGAAAAGATGCCAATTCCAGGATTTTGACACAATTTCATAACTTGTTCTTTATAATGCAATAGTTTTATTTGAAGCAGCAGTCCAAGCTGCCATTTGTCCCCTCCCCCTTTAATATGTGCATCAATACAATCCACACAATAAGTAAATAGCTAAGTTGCTAATCGATCAGTTCTCCTGTGATCGATCAGCGAAGATTCAGCTCGGGGTTTCAGTAAATGGCTGTCAGTGCAGCAGAAGAGGACCAAAGATGCAAAGTTCTGTGGGGAAGATCATGTGACCAGGCAGTCACTAGATACTATTGGTGCACTGCTAGAGTGAGAGAAGTGCTCAAAAAGGGATGTGCCAGAGCCTGTTTCAGAAGAGGAAGGGGATGTGACTTTGTAAATGGTTACTATAGAAACAAAAAATGCTTGTTACACTATAATATATTACAAATGTAATTCAGAGTTGTTGTGTTTAAAAAAAAAAAAAAACACATGTAGGATATTGCTTTGTCTGCAGCTTCAAATAGACCAAACGCAAAAGGCTATGCACATTGCCGTCAAACACCATTGAACTGCTTGGCAATCAATCATTTAGAATTATAATCAGCAAATCAGTTTATATGGATAGCTAATATATTTTGGGATCCGCAATGATATTATAGATATTAGTATTATATGTTAATAACATGTAATGTGTGACTGCCCCTTTAAAAAAAAAACATTTTGGACAAATTGTAAATATTGTTGAAATGTTTAGGAGAATTAACAGTATTTTATTAGACAATTACATTGCTGATTATTTTACTACAGCGGGAGTTAATACTGTATGTAACCATTTGTTCATTGGAATTTTGCAGATTACGTTTCCCAGGATGGTTGAGCTGAACTGCTCACTGCCTCTAAACACAATAAAGAACTGTTTACCTTAACATTTCTGTTACTTAAATCCCACTTTGTTTCTTTGTAATCACTTCCTAGGTGTAATTATCCTAGCAATATGTATTAAAATGGCTTTCTTCTCCAGACCACTCAATGAATCAAGCCATTGAAATGTGATGTGCTAAACCAATCACAAACCTCATTAACTTGAACAATTTTTTTTTCCATTACAAAAACTTCTTCCCATCAGTTCAGATGGCTGAGCCCTTTGAAAAGACTGCGCTGCTCGTCTTTTTCATGTGCTAGTTCATTTCATTTCCTCATTAGATTTGTGTGTTTTTTAAAGCGGCAAAAACGTGAAAAATCCTGTATTTCTTTTTTATAAATAAATCTGTTCCGAAGTGTTGGATAATACTGTCTCCGTGTACTGCTAATCATTTGGTTGCCACTGTTGGTTGGGATTTAATGAGGGATGGTGCGATCACAAAAGACGACGGGATGCTGGAACGCGGTACCCCAGACTCTCGCCAAGAGGGTCTGGTTCTAGAAATTGATCTGGTCAAGATATGTGTTGGAAACCGGGGATGAAACAGTTAAATGTGTATGAGGAAGTTGTATAGAGCGGCAAAAATATGTTGTGTATGAATGAAGTTTAGACATATACGCAACATTTCGATGGAAATGTGTGCCCTGGACCACACCATTTGATCAGAATATCAACAAACGTATAATACTGCTAGTGTTGTTTTTCTCAACTCCAGCAAAACATGTATTTTGTCCCCAGGTGACTCAAGTGACTAAACCAGCTTGATAAATCTGTTTAAAAATTTACTAGCATTGCACGATTGCTTCTGGTTTTGTGATGCTGAGAGCTTGATAAATTATCCTCATTATACTTTAAAATGAAGGTAAAATAGTTCAGAGTGTACAAACCAACCGTGTTATATGCAAGTCAATACATAACATTGTTTTAAGCAAGCACATTTCTGGGGACCTAGTCCCTCCAGTTCCAAACAATTGTAACATGAACGGAAACTCTTCTAAAACTGCTTAGTGAAGATAAAACAAATTCAATGCAGTGTTTTGCCAGAAAGAGTATTTGTATTATTTATGACCTTATTTAAAATATACATTCTGCTAGTGTTTACTTCATGATCTGCTCGTCTTAATCCTAATTGAAAAAGGAATAAACATCAGGGCTTTTGTTAATAGTGAACCGATTTGTCAGCCAGATTCGGATGTTCGCTTCAAACTTTGAGTCCAATGGCGTGTGAGTTCTATTTATTAATAGTGAATACATTAGTCCCCAGATTCCAACGTGAAATCCAACAGCTCATGAGTTATTTGACCAAGTTGAAGTCTGAATCGAGCAGTTTGCTAATTTGACTTTTGAGACGAATTCTGAACCCAGCTTCACAACGCAATTTAGAACACAAGCAAAATAAGAAAACATTGAAAAGGTCATATACATTGCTCACGGCATATGCCAAAACGGCAACATTGGCTATTAAAAAACCCATCACAAATTATAGTAACTAAAAATAAGTACAAGCCATTAACAAGGCTGGAAACATTAATAATAAATAACAACTTTATTTATATCATGCTTTTCTCCCAATGGGACTCAAAGCACGTCAGAGCTAAAAAAAGGAAAAAAGAAGAAATAATTTAAGGTTATAAAAGGGACCAAACGCACGGAAAGATACAATACAGGATGGGACGGTACTGTAGCTATTAAATGCCGGACAAATTGTCAGTCATTAATTAAATGCCTGGGTAACCGGGTAGGTCTTGGGCCTGTGTTTATAGATTCCCAGAGAGGGGGCTTCTCGAACTGTACGAGGCAGACTGTTCCAGAGAGTGGGAGCAGCGCAGGTAAAAGCTGGGGCGCCAAAGGAAGTCAAGGGGATTCTGGGAACTGTTGGGAGTCCTTCATCTGCAGATCGAAGTGAGCGAATGGGAGTGTAGGGAACTAGAAGCTCTTTCAGATAGCTGGGGCTTTGATCATGTAGTGCAGGCCTGCACAACTCCAGTCCTCGAGGGCCGCAAACAGGCCATGTTTTCAGGATATCCCTACGTCAGCACAGCTGGCTCAATCAGTGGCTCAGTATGACTGTACCACTAATTGAGCCAGCTGTGCCGAAGGAGGGATATCCTGAAAACCTGGCCTGTTTGCGGCCCTCGAGGCCCGGAGTTGTGCAGGCCTGATGTAGTGCTTTGAATGTTAACAAGCCAGTCTTGAAATAAATTCACCATTTTATAGGCATTAACTGGTTTGTACTGAGGTTATAAGCATGTGAGGATGTAAACATAAAGTGGGATGGATGAAGATTAGAAGTGATATCAGAAGGTTGGAAAGGTTTGCAAAAGTTTCTGTGACTAAGCCAAATGTGCCTATTTTGTTAAACTTTTTTGTAAACAAGCGAGCTTCGCAAAAACAATCTGCCAGGCAATAAAACCTGATGAAAGGTCCATATGGGACCTGAAACATTATTTTTCTTGGCTGTCACATTAAATGGAGAATTGCATTATGAACTTGTGAGTAGAGCTCTAGTTTGTATCTCTGTCTTAGACGAGACCTGTACTTTGAAGAATTGGTTTGTCTGTGTTGTGTTGGCTGCACAAGCAGGATTCTCCTCGCCTGAAACAGTTTCCCCGCACTTTGGGAAGGCATTAAAACTGGACATGCAAGGTCAAGGAAAGGTCCTTGATACAGTTCAACCCCAATATAACGCGATCCGTTACAACGCGGATCCGCTTATAACGCGATGCATGCGTATCTCCCAATTTTCGTGTTTATGATTACTTTACAACACGATTATTGGTTTCTTAAATTCTTTATTGTACAATGCATACAATTGTACATTATTTCTAACGCGATCCGCTTATAACTCGAAGTGATTCTTTGGACCCCAAGCACAGCGTTATAAGGGGGTTAAGCTGTACCACGATGCAAAGAGATGCATAATACAAGTGATGTAATCTGTGATATTTTTGGAGCAATGCTTGAGTTTCTGATATTTCACCCTAAATTTAAACATATGCAGCTTTTCTTAAATATGCTATGCACAGTTTGTAGGTTAAAATAAGTGCTGATTGATTTAGCATTGGGTTAGTGTGAATGGAATGGTATGAAAGAAATTGATTTAACCAGGAATGTTAACATTGTAGGTTAACTTAATGCCCACACAGTGGCAATATATTGGTTATTAACATGTTATTTACTTGTGTGCATAAGTAATAGATCATGATTACGCTTGCCGGCGGTGGATATGCTGGTTGTCTTGAGTGTTGGCTCAAGATAATTACAATTTTACAACAAAATAACTTAAAATTACCAATCTACTGTAAAATACTGTCATTGCTACTTAAATAGGCTCACTTGCTTTAATAAAAAATATTCTTGCAAACTTGAAATTGGACTTATTGGTGCCAAACAAATAAATATTCTGTGTTAATGTGGAACGCTGAAATTGTTGTGTTTTTATAGGATTTAGATAAACAAAAAGTGGAAATCCGATTTAATGATAGTATGGTGTGCGCTGAAAGTCTCATCAGTCTGGCCAGACAGTGGGGGTGTCCAGATATTTTCTGTCTAAGTTACCGTAAAAATAATTAATGTCAAGTGTTATAATCCAGCCGTAAAAAACAATTACATTAGCCTCACAAATTGGTGTGCTGAAACAAATGTATGAAAAATGTAAGACGATATTGGCTTTTCTTTGTAGGTAATTCCTTATCAGAATACAAAAAAATCATTTTGGAATTGCTTGGTGATATCGAACATAATCAAACCAGTTGAAACATATCTATCACACAAGTTGTTTTGAAAAGCCTATTCCCAGTTATTACTTTCGAATGGTATGAAAGAAATTGATTTAACCAGGAATGTAATAATGTTTTCTCTCATTTCCGCTTATCTTTATAATAGATGTTCCTATGCTGATGGTCAAAAATCACTAATCGTACTGCACATTATTTTGTTGCATCGCAAATAGGTTTATTTTTTCTCTTTAATAATCACTCATTTGAACACATTTTATTCCACTTATTTTAATTTGTTTTTCTTTTAAAGTCAGAAAAGTGTCCAGAAAACAATGAGAATATATAACTGCCAAACAAGCTTTGGGTGACTGAAACCTCAAAAGTATCACGTACACAGCTTTGGAGGATCCGCAGTAAAAAAAATGAATAAAAAATTGAGCAGCCGGGATTGCTGCTCTAAGACTATACTGAGTTAGAATGGACATGTTCATAGGTGCGAGCTCTGAACACCCTGGATTCCGATGTTGGATTCAAACTTGGAGTTCTACAGCTTAAGTTGAACTCTGAATCGCGCAGTTTGATCATTTGACATTTGAGACGAATTTTGAACCCAGCTTCACTACGTAATTTCGAATCCAAGAAAAATAAGGCAACACTAAAAAGGATATATTAATTGCTCAAGGCATAGCCCCAAATGTCAACATTAGTTAAAAAAAAAAAAAAATCCACATCCCACTAGAGTTCTCAAAACACTTTGGGAAGGTACAATTTAGTGGGTAAAATGCGCAAGGGGACAAGGTCCAAGGACCTACTTGTTGGCCAAGTGTTTTTAACTTAAAAATCTGTTCTGCCTCTCTGCGTAAGAGTTTGTAATCCACTGTAGATCAAATTGTCTGATGATGTTGGTAAGGCAGTTGGTATCACCATTGGGGCATGTGTTGACATTACAGGGGTATCAAGTTAATTTGTAATGTATATGTTCTGTTACCCCTCCTTGCAGTTGTCTGAATTTCTATAACATATTTAGGAGCCAAGCACATCTGATCAAATAGATAACCCTATTGTGAAATGGATAGCATACAAAAAGTGCTAACACTATTCAGTACATCTACGTTGATTAAATTATAATGGTGATAAACAAATATAATTAAATGGTGAATAAATGTGCCAAAAAATAAGTCTCTTGTTTGAAACAATGTCCCGCAGCCTAAAAAAACCTGTGGTTCATTAAAAAAACAAAAAACTAAATAGAACATAACTTGGCATAGGTTGTCTTGGGCAAAGGGTGTTGATCCAGATGATATTTGGAATCAAGAAAAAGGGAACATATAGCGTAATACGTGCCATATATTAGATACCCCCTATTGTTTTACAGTTCATGAAGTATTTTATATTAAACTGTTTGGTGTCATTGAAATCTGCTAAGGTTTTGAATTGGCCCATGAAGTGGGAAGCCTTACGGGTATTGCACCTACAGTATATGAGCCTATTGTACTTGTGACTAGCCAGCTGCTAGTTTTTTAGTGCCGAAAATGGCTGTGTATCAGAGCATCCTTCACCTTATAGGATCTTGTGGTAGAAATAAGTCGGTCTACTTGAGGTTCAGGAAATGATATTGAAGTTTATTCATGTAGCTACATGGAGATGTTAACCAGCCAAGCAGTTGGTTACAAATCTGCTCTCTCATTCCCAAACATTGGTATTTATAACACATGTTGAAAACTATATACAAGTCAGCATTTTATACGTACCAGCTAGCATAGCATATAAGGATATCGAATTCCTATAATTGGGACGGGTAAAATCACTACAGGTCATCCCCCCCCCCCCTCCTCCTCAGTGCTGTATAAGGAAATTAGCCAGACAGAAGAAAATAGCAGACTGCTAATAGAATACTTTAACTCTTTCCATGCCAGACCAACATGCAATCCAACATCCATTGTAGATAAGGCACATTCTACGTATCCACAATCTCATACTAGTTATCTGTGGATTAGGTCTTAATGCCTCCTGCAGTCATGACCGGATAATAATACGTTCCAATGAACATCTGTTTTATATTGTAGGTCCCGATACATTTTTATTTTGTTTGATTTTTCTGGTGGACCATAGTCAGCCAAAAGTGAGTTTTTCTCAGAGTTTAAGGCCCAATTGTATGCCTTTTTACCAAATTGTTCATACTGTATCCTCTTTTAAGAAACCTACAACTCCGGTTATCTGTTTCTGTTTTTTTTTTTTTTAATCATTCACATTTGAGCAATTTCTGTGAAATATAAGGTATTGCCCCATGAGTATGCCCATGATGAGAGTTTTTGGATGTTGGCTGTGAGCTGAGAAGAGACTGTTAGTAACCGTCTTCTTTATGAACACTGTGGTATTGATTGTAGCATACTTATCGCTGGTTATTTTTAGATCCCGAAAGGTCATTACTTATTTCGAATGTCAGATTGAAATTGATGGTGTTACAATTTAAGGTTTTCAAAAATTGAGTAAAAATTTCCAAAGTCCCATTCCAAACAGGCAAAATATTGTTCATAAATCTGACCCAAAATTCGATGTGTTCAGTGTATTGCGACAGATTACTGTTGAACTAATAGTAGCAGACAATCCTCCCCCCAACCCTCGTAGAGATTTGCATATGTTGAGGCACATGCTTTGCCCATCACTTTCACCTGGATCTGGTAATAGTACAGCCATTAAAGGTGAAATATTTATGTGATAGGACAAACTTGAATAAAGTTATAACAAACGTGTTGTGTTGAAATAGAAGCTCTGAGTATGTAATAAATGTGGAGATACCTTAACACCATTTTTGTGGCTAATGCTGGTGTACAGACACCACATCTAGGACCACTAAGTATGTGTCCTTGTGAATAGAGTTTATCTTTAGTGTTCTTAACATAAGATGGCAAAGCTGGTGACAAATCCCATGTATACATGTACATGTATACACTTGCACTTTCCATTAGAATGCAATTTCCTGACACAACAGATCTTCCCGAGGGATGTTCCTGATTTGTATGAACTTTCTGAAGGTTATATAATATAGCAATAGTCTGAAACCTAATAGCCATGAACGCAATTTTATTTTTTACTGATAACCTTATTGGATAAAGTTAGTAGGATTCCGACGGAGTTGCTCAGTGAGTAAAGACACTGATAGACAACAATGATACTGAGTGTGACGTAGGTGGAGCATGGTTCAAATCCCAGTGTTGGCTCCTTGTGACCTTGGGCAAGTCACTTTATCTCCCTGGGCCTTAGATACAAAAAGATAGATTGTAAGCTCTGCAGGGCAGGGACTCATGCCTGCCAAAGAAACTCTATGCACAGCGCTGCATATACTGTCAGCAGTATACAAGAAGAAAAAAACTATTATTATTAGTCATTGTTAAGACCTAAAAGCAATTTGTATCACGAGATGCCTCAAATTTTGTTTTGCATAATTCTCAGTTTTTAAGATTACTATATTTCCTTATTTAGATTGTCAAAATTAGTCATCGCACTTAATTTTTGTCTGACAGGCGCTAATTGTTATAAATCCCACTTAACACGTTCCACAAATAATTATATGTGAGGGGAACAATCCATTAAAGGACTAAACTGACTTTTGTTTTGCAAGTCCATGAAAGAACCATGTTCAATTGATTAAATTTCTTTTAATTTTCTTCAAGAAGACGAATAAGGTCATTAAGGTATGAGGAACCAGGGCCGGGATGAGTGTTCAGCACTGGAACAGGACCAAAGAGGCTGCAGTGCAGATAAAGGCTGGAACGATGGAAACCCACGTTAATCCAGCCAGCAATACAAGATAGGATCCAGGCAGAATGTGTACAGGCATGTCAGAATCCCTGTATCAGGGCAAGTGGTGGTGAACAAGAGTGCTGGGACAAGCCAGGGTCCATTAGACAAGACAAAAGCCGTCGTACCTGGACAGAAGCAATCCAGGGTCCAGGCCAGCAATGTACAGGAATGCCAGGACCTGGAGCAGGGCAGGTGCCAAAAAGAGGAACCACAAAATCAAGACAATTGTGCAGTACCGAAGGAGCAGGCAGACACGTAGTGAAACAGACCCGGGGTAAGAGCAGGCGGCGGACCTGATACACTGCAAGTCAGAGTAAGCTGCAGGCCAGACAAGCCAGGAGCACACATGCAGCAAGACTGGAACAAGGTGGCTTACCCACATGGTCTGGGAACCAGGAAGCAGTCACCTTTTGAAGGAAGCTCAGGGGTGTGTTGAAGAGTCAGATTACAAGCAGGTCCAGAAGCAGGGCCATAAGGTAACCTTTATCTCTACAAATTAGACCATGTGCTTAAGCAAATTGATTAGATTTCTTTGGGTGATATTTATGCAGCACACATTTTCTTGCAAAAAGATTTGGTTCTTTTACCCAATCAAATTAGTTACGATCAGACTGGGGCAAAGCGAAAAACCCTTGTTTGTCGCTTAATTTTCTTCTTGCTTCTCCGCGTCTTTTGTAATCAATCAAAGGTTCTTCTAAGAAAAGATTGCCATGCCATTGACATGCCATGTCCACCGCCATATCTGTAGTCGTTTTTTTAGTCCACACCGGCACACAAAAGTGACAAATATCTCTGGAGCCACGTGGTCCCCAAACGTCGGGTACCACAGATAAACTCAGGAATCAAAAATAATACTAATGTTTAGCCAGGTTTACTGCTTTAGGTAAAATACCCATTTGTCAATCAGGGTATGTTACACAGATACGGTTACGCAGTTACACGGTTACTGAGGTTGAAAAAGACATATATTCATCAAGTTTAACCTATGCTAAATTTAAAGGACACATACATTATCCTATATTTGTATTGACAGTATTTTGATCCAGAGGAAGGCAAACAAAACCACAAGTGAAACATTATACAATGATATCTCATAAAGGGAAAATGAAATTCCCTCATGACTCCAAATATTGGCAATCAGATTTCCCACTGGATCAACATCCTTCCCATGTGTAATCTATGAATGTACAAAAAAACACACATTATCCTAGACTAGAAAAGCCATGGGATGGACAGATTTCATATAATTCCTTTAGCTGTGCTACACACTGCTAGTGTAAAAAGAATCATATGTTTGTCCTGACGGTGAAGTGACAGAAGAATAAATATGTGTTTATGCTATTACAATCTGCATATATTTACAAACACGCACTTAGATTTTATTCAGAGCTGTATACACAGCACCCAGGGGCGATATTACAGAGATGTCGGAAAGAAAATGTTTATTGGATTCTAAAGCCTCTACTTTCACATTTGCCGGAGGGATTATTTTGAAAATGAAAAATAAAATATAAAAACACAAAGTTGTTAATTACAAGATCTATTTTTAGGGAAAACGTTCATATTCCACTCTAAGCCGGTACAATCAATAATTATGATAGGAGGACACATATAGTATTATATTATCACAATTACAGTAGATGTAATGGATACCTCCAAAGTTATGTCCCATAATCCAACAAGGAGCAGCCTAATAAGAAATGTAATTAAAGTGAGTGATTCACTGATATGTCATTATTTTATATTGCGGGAAACGGATTAACAGGTACAGACCTTGGAGTGATGCTTCTGTCATAGCAGTGGTCTTTTATTTGTGCAAATATGATGGTTGTTCAGTGAAAAAAAGCATGAAAAATCACGTCTTTCAGGGCAGCGCTCAATGGCCCTGGATATACATCAAGCTGCGGTAACCGAAACATTTGGTTTTATTGTAAAAAGTGCCTTATTTTGATCGTGGAATTCATCAACATTGCACCGCCAAAAATAAAGCACCATTGATCAGATCCCTTAAAAAATATCGGATGCGATAAAAAAAGAGGCCGAATGCCGCATATTTTTGGTAAAAACGGCTATTCATCAAGTTTAAATATTTATTGGAATCGGATGAATGCCAGAAAGACGGCAAATAATTTAGTCCCTACTCCAGGTGCTGGCGTTAGCCTTATCTTGTCTATGAATATAATGGGCAATATTCTGACCATTATATAAATAGTCAAGATAAGCTAAACCAACCTGAAATAGATGATACAATGGTAATGGAAATACATTACAGTGAATAATATCCCCTTAGTGGCCCACGAGTCAACTTGTCATGGGTTTCCATGAGTAGCTGACAACAAAGGGTTACAAAGGGATTAATATATGCATAAAACTGCACTAACTACCTCCCTTGATCATCTTAGTGGCTAGTAAAGCATTACCATGCGATGCTTTACTAACCTCTGAGGTAAGCAAGGGGTTAACCCCTCCCGCCACCCCTTTCTTCCCCCGGGAGGCCTACGCACCCTCTCCAGGGCAACTAACCCCTTCACCCACCCCTATACCCCCCACTCCTCCACTGCCTTGCACAAACAAACTTACCCCGCACAAACAAACTTACCCCACAAAAACAAACCTTCCCCCCCCCCCTTTGTAGACTAATGCCTAATATCCCTATTAGCCAAATGTGGCTAATAGTGGTTTGGCCCATTAACCCCCCAAAAAATAAACATGTATTAAAAAAACAGCCTTAAATTAAACATATATTCAAATACATTAGCCCAGCATCCGAGGCTCAGCTACCCAGACACTGGATGACTCCTCGGTCCTGCTTTAAATTGGCACCATCTAACAGCAGCCTGCTCGCACAACCAACCCAACATAAAGGGCTGCTGATGGCTACTGACTCAGCCACAAGGACATAGAATCAAAACCTGTCCGAGGTACAGTACTAGGGCCTTTGCTCTCCCCTGGAGTAGGGTGGTCCAGATGCCGTCTCACCTGTGTTTACCTGAACTGTAATTTGCACCTATACATTTTGAACCCCATCCCTCTCTTATAGTGTGTCTGAGATCAGATGCATTGTAAGGAATCCCAACCCTCTATAATAGAATGTCTGAGATCAGATGCATTGTAAGGAACCCCAACCCTCTCTAATAGCGTGTCTGAGATCTGATGCACTGTAAGGAACCCCAACCATTTCTAATAGCGCGTCTGAGATCAGATGTATTGTAAGGAACCCCAACCCTCTCTAATAGCGCGTCTGAGATCAGATGTATTGTAAGGAACCCCAACCCTTTCTAATAGCGTGTCTGAGATCAGATGCATTGTAAGAAACCCTCTTTAATAGCGCGTCTGAAATCAGATGCATTGTCAAATGACCTGAAAATTACAGGGAACCCTTTAGGGATGCCCGGAGAACACAAGAGTTCCGAGGAACCCCTATTGAACAACATTGAGCTAGAGACTGTCTGAGAACTGGTTTACTTTATGTCGAACTCCAGAAGCTACCCTCACTCAGAAAAAAACAGCACACCTGATCTGAACAATCAGCATGTAGACCCAGGTCTGTTGGAAATCCAGGACCGGTAGCCGGAGTGACAGGACCTCTTTCCCATCACAAGACCCCTTAGAATTATGTACTGTAGATTCCCACCATTAAATTAAAAAAAAGCAAAAACGTTGTTGTTCTGTATCAGTACTAATTCAACTGGTGGCTAAGAATTGGTAGCACAATCTTAATGCAGTGCTACTTCACTAACTTTTTCAGTCTGCACTATTGTGTTGATGGAATACATCTACTGTAATTGTAACTCCTGAATAAAAATGCTGGCCTACTGTAGTTATGGAAAGATAATACGATATATTGAAACAGAACATGGTGAGTTCAATTATAGAAAAAAAGTCTGCTATTGATACTATTTGAAAATTGTAATTTAACAGCTCAATTTGTAGGCTTATTAAGTATAATAAAATTCAAAACAAGTATGCAGTTGAAGAAATATTGTATTCTATTAACGTTTATTTTTTCAATGTGCCTTTTTCCATTTGCTGAGTGTGCAGATATAGATCACATTCCAGTTAATTCTGCAGAAACTTCATTGGTTTGCACTCAGTACCTTAAAAAATTTCGTAAATATATTTGGAGCAGCGTGTTTTTAATAATTTAACACAGCCAATAAGACTATTTACTGAATTGAAGATTTTGCATTTAAATAGTAATATATCTTTTTCTTTCAAGAACTTTGTTTGCTGCAACAGTTATTTGAATATCATCTTGTATTAAATGTAAGTGCCAGACATTATTAGGGACACCGTACAAACAAATGAATACTTGCATAATTCATCTATAAAATAATCGTGGAGCGTTACCCACAGAGGCGCTTTAAACCAAATCCATGATAGTCTTCAAAATAAGAATATATATAAGGAGATCGTGCTTAAATCCAATTTTAAAAACTTAATAAAAGTGCATAAAATACTTATGAATGTGAAGTGTAAAATACAGAAATGGAGTGTTAGTCAAATATAAACAAATGTGATTTGCAGCTCAAACCCTATTTTAGATTGCTTTCTCAATCCATATGTTTCTCAGAGGTCCAGGTTTTTGGGGGAGCGCAGGTATATGTGAAAAGAAAACATACAAACAATAGTGCAATATGTTTTAAATGATTTCGAGGAGTTGGTTTCTCCAAAATACACTGGAGTTTGCACTCACAGATTTCTCAATCTTTTAGTGCATATCCCAATCAGTGTCAATTCTGTGTCTTTGTGGTGCAGTACTCAATAATATCCACAGGTGTAGGGACCTTCATGGAATAAGGGAACGAGGCCAAAAATAGTGTAGAGTGATAAAAACTTTATATAAAGTAAGTATATGATAAAACACACTCACATGGTGTCAGATCAAAATATGCATTGTAATCAAATATCAGACGCAGGCAGCTGGGATCCGGAGCGGTCTCCTTTCTCTTCTCCTCAGCAGGACTCGCGTCGCCATCTCCGTACTTCTGGGTTGAATCCCTGGATGATGGACAGGAGGCAGGTCTGCAGGCAGGCAGTGTGTGCAGCGTCGCACACAGCGATTTCTAGATCCTGAATATATACCGAAAACTGTGGTAATATTGGCTCGTTGTGGACAACCATGGGATCAAGCCCATACTAGCGGCAGGATTAACAGCATTATGTAAACGCATATGGAGCATGTGTGAGTGGCCGAAGAATGATAAAGAGCAGTATTCATCCCAATTCCGAAGAAGGGTGACACGAAGGATTGCTCGAATTACCGCACCATAGCCTTGATACCACATGCAAGCAAAATCCTTCTGAAGATTATCCAACAACGCGTGAGTAGAACTGTCGATAGGGAAATGCCAGACGTGCAATCTGGCTTCAGGAAAGGCAGAGGCACTCATGATCACATTGCCAACCTTCGATGGATTATGGAAAAAAACAAGGAGTATCAGAAAGATCTCTACATGTGTTTAATCGATTTATTAGAATGCGTTCAATGTAATTGAGCACAACAAGCTCTGCACCCGCCTGAAGGAAATGGGCACACCACCACACCTGACCGAACAAATCTAAGGCTGTCACACATTTTAGAAACTGTACATAATACCGCGCTCCTCCCTATAGAAGTTTGCTGCAGGTAAAAAGATCGGCTTTACATATAGAAAAACAAAAAGAATGATTCCTGCGCTCCTACCAATTAGGCTAAGATAAAATAATATTCTCATGAAAAAGGGTATTTTGTTAAACCCTTTGGCCAAAGCATTTGTAAGCCTGCATGCCACGTCAAGGCAACCCGTTTAATGCAGGTACCTACACTATACTGTATATATGTAATAATTGTCCCATGGACTAGTGAAAAAACTGTTAAATCCCTGAAGGGGTTAAATAAAGCATGAGCTTATGTGAGTAGTGCAATTAAAATCTGGCTAAAGCCAGTATCATACTTACCTTTGCTATAAAGGTAATCAGGGTGCACAAATTCCCTGGTGTGAATCTAATACAACTTACACATATACATCTCTCTGTCAGCCTTACACATTCACCTACCATTCAATGGAGGGTGATGTCCAGACTGACACTGGGGTGTAATATACCTGCACTAATTGGAAAATTGGTAGGGGCTCAGTAACAGCTATGTAAAGCAGATGAGCATTTAAACCTACCCTTATGACGTTTCAGAGATACTAAATTTAAAATGCCCTATGGGAGTAAGCAGCACATTTTAATCTGGTCTGTAACTGTTTCATACGCCCATAATATATATTAATGGAACACGGCTCTGCATTAAATCCTTAATGCCCAACCTCATTGAAGCTACTATATTAACAAGAAAGGCCACAGGAGAAGATGTCTTCATACCCCGCATTCCACTAATTCCTACAGACATGCCCTTCAATTTCAAATGCCTACAATTCCCAGTCAGACTTGCATTTGCTATAACCATCAACAAATCCCAAGGACAGTCAATAAAGTGCACTGGTATCAATTTACAATCACCATGTTTCTCACATGGACAGTTATATGTGGCATGTTCTAGAGTATGTTCATCAAATGACTTATATATCTTCGCTCCAAATGGATCTACTTAAAATGTGGTTTATAAACAAGCATTACAATAAATATGTTATTTTATCATTATTACACACATCCACTTCCATTACCAACAACAATACTTTCACATTTCAACAGATATGAAGGATCTTGATCCAGGGATTATTCCGGTTGCCAATTTTTGGAGTCAGGAAGGAATTAATTTTTACCCTTTATAGGGTTTTTTGTTTGCCTTCCTCTGGATCAATACCTATGTTGACACATACAATTTAATTTCTGTTCTCCACTTGCATTTATTATCAGTTCACTACATATTTCTATACAATTTTTTCTTCTTCATCAACAATATAAACAATACTTACAATAAACATTTTCAACAATTATTATGTATTACTCAACCTTTTTATGTTCAATATATGTGCTAGATATGTTATACTTTCATTACATTTTGTTCATATACTTTTTATTCTAAACATTATTTTGATTTATCTATTTACATTCCGGGCAACGCCGGGTCTATCAGCTAGTAATATATATTATCTGTAACTGTGCATGCAATGTCTTTTATATAATATATACCCTGCTCATTTATGTAACTGAATTTGTAAACATGTATTATTTGTCTTAACTCTGTGCCCAGGACATACTTGAAAATGAGAGGTAACTCTCAATGTATTACTTCCTGGTAAAACATTTTATAAATAAATAAACATATAAGATCACTCTAACAAGATCAAGAAGCTACAGTCCGAATGCCATACGGAGACACGGATTGGCTCAAGATCGGAAAGGGCACACGCCAAGGATGCATCCTGTCACCAGCAGCTTTCAACATGTATGCAGAAGCTGTCATGCGGCAAACAGGCCTGGATGAGTCCCAGATTGGTGTCAAAATAGGCGCAGAAACATCAACAACCTCCGATACACCGACGATACTACCCTGCTGGCCGAAAACAAGAAGGATCTTGAAATTCTGATCATGAAAGTCAAAGAAGAAAGAGAGACGGTTGGATTGCATCTGAACATTAAGAAGACAAAGATCATGACGACAGCAAAAAATGTGAACGTTAATATCGAGATCAATAAAGAGGAAATTGAAGTGGTTAAAGATTTAATCTTTCTTGGCTCCAAAATTGATCGCGATGGTGACCGCACCCTGAGATTAAAAGACGGTTGGCACTTGGAAGAAATGCGATGATCAGTATGAAGAACATCTGGAAGAGTATAGACATCAGCTTTGCAACTGAATGCAGATTGGTCAGTGCGATCATTTTCCCAATAGCAATGTATGGCTGCGAAACCTGGACTCTGGGAAAGGCAGATAGGAGAAAGATCGATGCATTTGGATTGTGGTTCTGGAGACGTCTGCTGCGCATTCCGTGGACAGCCAGGATAACGAACCAAGCAGTCCTGGAATGGACCAAACCAATAATCTCATTGGAGGCCAAAATAACAAAGCAAAAGCTCTCCTACTTTGGTCACATCATGCGAAGCAAGTCGCTTGAGAAGGACGTCATGCTTCGAATGATCGGTGGTAAAAGAAGAAGAGGCCGCCCAAGAAATCGCTGGCTAGATATCATCAAGAAAGATACTGGATTGCACATAGCAGAATTGAAAGAAGACGTGAGAGATCGGAAGACATGGAGCACACTGATCAATAGAGTGGCCGAGAGTCGTACTCGACTGAACAGATAGAGAGAGAGAGAGAGGGACAGCCATGCAAAAGTTGAGTTTTTTTATAATCGAATATTGAACGCGAAATTTGCAAAATTTGTATGTGTTGATTTGTAGGTCACAATAGTTGTAACATCTGCCATTTCTAATATTATTCTCATTTTCACCGTTAGATGTCAGGACCGACACCATTTCATATATTAGTCCTCTATGGCCCGTTGATGCATCCCTACTACGCGGCCAATGCCTGGCTTTGCGTAACCCCCACATTTCACGCTTAATCTCATTTTGTTATGGTTTTGGGCACAGCAAGTCACAGGTTAGAATCTCTATACTAAGAATCTGTTTGTTTCACATTTGTTTAAAAATTCAGTATTTCATATGTACAAAACTTTTGTCTAATTTTCAATACTGCAATTATTTTCAAAGCAAATGTTAGTATTATACTGTTTTATTAGTAAGTAAAAAAAATAATGGTAATCATGACAAATATTTATGCGTTCTGTATACATTTTTGGTAAATCAAAAATGAAACTGTTTTTATTTAAATTGTTAAAAAAAGCTATTTTAATTTCAGCATACAAAAATACAATTTTATTTTACGGTTTAGTATTGTTTTTATTTTAAATTACATATGGGGGGGGGAGGGATCGTAATCTTTTCAGTGCTTTGGGCCTCTAAGGGTCTTATTCCGGTACTGCAAATCACCCTCCATTTCATGCCCACATAGCATACAGTATCTAGGACAGATCCAACCACTTGCCATCCTTGCTTATTCATTATTACCCGTCTTGATCCATCCTAACAACGCAGCAAAGTAGATTGAACAGGGGTATGGGGGTTGTTGTGAAATCGGTGGTTTCCAGTTATCATAGAAAGTACACGGTTTATAAAAATGGAACAATATAAATATAAGATGTTCTTGGAGTAGAAGAAGCTGAATCAGTAGACACGATCAATAGAAAAATAGATCAAACTAAGAAACAAGTAATACAATCTAAATGGTGTATTAAATTGGTAGATAAGAAAATACATTCATCCATAAATCAGTAGATGTTCTCAGTTCAATGACCATGCGATGCTGGAATGTACCTGGGTAAGCACAATGCAATATTTGAGTACAGAAAGTGGTTTCTGGAAAGGTTAATGCAGCCTTTAAATTGGAGTTCAAAGACATCAATATGTTCAACAATAATAAAACAAAAAGTCCTTAATGGAAACATAGTTGTATTCAATAAAAGACACAGTTCATAAAGTACAATCCATTTTTAAATACTATTTGACCATGTCTGGTCCCATAATGAACCATGGTTTGGTTGTGCTATAAGTTATCTAGTGACCACTGTAGAGAAGTCAAACTGTAGTCAACCACTCCAATGATGTCTAAAATATCTCTGTATTCGAGATTTGTATTGCATAACTTTACTGCATATAAATAACGTATTATGTCAATGTCACTTTCGTGTTCTGCGACGGCGAGCAGTTTCTCTTTGTAAAAGAATAAAAAAAAAACTCAGAACAATTGTCTTGGAGTTATAGTGAATATATACATACATTATATTGAATCAAGTTATGGAGTATTCTTCCTGGTTTTCAGAAAAATATTTGTGTGTTTGCTTCCTTCGCCGACGGTAAAAGTACAAATCAATTGATTTATTTGCCACGGTCAGCGGCAGAAAGGTGTACAGTTAAAGTCACATCCAAGGTCGCATCACCTTGGCAGTAGAGCCATTCTCAATACAAGCAATTGACAGAGAGTAGCACACCTCATGTCCAACAGGGTTATGCTATTCTATGCAGAAGAGGTTGTCAAGGTGAAATAAGTGATGTGTTTCCAATTATAAAACCACGGGCAAATAATAAAAGGTCAGCAAATGGCAACTCATTTCCCTTTGAAAGTGAACACTGCTTAATGAGTTCTAATAAAATACATGTTTTATTGAAGCATACATCTATATGTTGGCACACTTTGGTAATCTCAGAAGCTGCATAAATCTGTATGTAGTGTGTTTAGATTCGACATCCTTAACTTCTGGAATACTGTATCTCATCCCTTCATCTGAACAAGTTCCGTACACTGCCATGCTTGAAATATTCATCTATATTTAACAGTTCTGTTGATCAATGTCATTATTAATTTGCATCATAACCCAGGACATTCTTGTAATAAGTTTGTATTTCTTGGTAAAACACAATCAAAGAAATAACTTAATTGAATCTTGGCCATGAAACATTACTTTAACGTTGTGTTTCTTTATACTCTGCCTTCTCACCAGCTGCTTTTCTCCTGTGTTTGCAGATGGTTCTGTTGGGCAGATGGATTTGGAAGTTCACACTTATAGGCATGCAGCAAATCAAAACTCATGGATGTATACATCTTTAATTATCAAGGTCTGCCTAGATGTCAAAGGCAAAGAAATCCCAATTCAGCAATATGCTTTGATTGCTAATTAATGCAAACAGCTTGTTGTCTACAGATATACAGAATTACGTATCACTGACCAAATGGCTTACAATTTCAAGATGCAGTTCGAAAGCTGTGTGCTCCATTAATAAAAAAAAAGTCTGACACCCGGCTGTGACTATTTTAAGCAATATTGCTCTGGGCATCTGGTAAACCACCTATTAAAAACCATAAATCTACATTTCCTACTTGGACAAACATAGCACAAACAACCCACATGATTTTCATTGGCGTAACAATATTCATTTGGCACCCATGCAAAAAAAAAATGGAAAATCCACTCCCTCTCCTGATCTCCCCCTCCTATCTCACACACTCAATCCCCCCTCTCTCACACATACTCGATCCCCCCTCCCTCTTACACACTCAATCACCCCCTCTTTCTCATACTCAATCCCCCCTTTCTAACAAACTCAACCCCTTGTCACACTCAATCCCCACTCTCTCACACACAATCCCCCCTCTCTCACACTCAATTCCCCTTCTTTCTCACTCAATCCCCCTCTTTCACACTCAATCCCCCTCTTTCACACACTCAATCCACCTCTCTCTCACATGCAATCCCCCCTCTCTCAAACCGAACTCCCCCTCTTTCACACTCAATCCCCACTCACTCAATCCACCCCCTTCTTTCCCCACTCAATACCCCGTTCCACTCAATCCACCCTGCTCTCTCTCTAACACCCAATCCCCCCTTCTCATACTCAATCCCCCCTTCTCGCACACTAAATTCACCCCCCTTAAATACTCAATCCACCCCTCTCTCACACTCGATCACCCCTCCCTCTTTCATGCTCAATCACCCCACCCCTCTCTCCCTCAATCCACCCCCTCTCACACTCAATCCACCCCTCTCTCACATGCAATAAACCCCACGCCCTCTCCCCCCCCCAATAATTGAACCTCTGTGGTGGGGGGAGGCCTCAGGTCCAGCATCTGTGAAGCTTGGCCTACGCGGGCAGATGCACGCCCAACTTCTGGCACTGATCAGGATACAGAGGGAGAGTGAGGTCGGGCCCCGCACCAGGCAGAGGTACAACCCAGCAGCAAGCACAGGTCCAGGCAGCCGGACTCTGAAGTTGGGCCGATCCAACTTACAGTGCCGGCCGGCCAGGCCCCAATCAGCTGCTGGGCCCCCTCGCATTGCGGGGTTTAGCTAAACGGTAGTTCCACCACTGATGATCTTGATACTTTAAAAAGAAAACATCATATACATTCAGAGCGTAATAGACATGACATCTTTGCAATCTGGAGTTATTGGAATAAATAATACCTCAAACATACACATCATACAGTGACAATAATAATATATATATATTTTTTTTTACAAATTGTTTCAAATACAAAAGCACTTAACTCCTCAAACGCTAAAATCACTGAAATCATGGATAACCATTTCCCACATCCATCAATGATCACCATGAATGTTAACACATTTACTAGTATTTATTCTATTTATTTATTCTAGCAATATTCTGCAGAATTTAGAATATTGAAGAAAAGCAACAACAATACACAGCACCTTTGCAATTCTTGTTTCATATGATTGAAGAAGAGAATAGGCTAGTTACAGGTATCATATACCGCTGAGGAAGTGATGTCACGTAACGCGTAGTGTCAGAGGTTACAGCTGATCGCGAGAGACGCGCACATAGCCTTTTAGGCACTTCGAAAACAGCCCAGCAGCTCTCAGTGAAATTCTCCGACATCTGCTCCTGCGCTTGAGCTCGGTACACGGAGCACACAGACGGCATCGGATCGCCTACACAGACGTTCCTCTGCAGTGGAGGAGCCATTGGGAGTCATCTACCACTGTTTGTTTGTTTGTGCCTATTTAACTCCTATCTTGCTGTGAATAGGATTCTGGTTTTTCTAAACCGGACCAGCAGCGTGACGCAACTCGTATTTTTAGACAGACATTGTCTCTTTTATATTTTAATAAATTAGTGTTTTGATTGTTCATTGTTTGTTAGTGTGTTAGTCCTGTCCCGTCTTAGTTGTTTGTTGTTATGTTGTTACGTTGTGTATGCAGCAGTACACACTATGATGGTCCCTTGTGTTTAATCCCACATGTCCTGAGGAAACTTCTTCTTGGATTATTCAAGTGGATCCGGATGTTCCTGATTGGATTTCTGTAATAAGGTTTCATATTACCTTATATTTGCATTTATTGGGCATTTTTGAGGCGCCGGTTTGTATTTGTTATATGTAGTTACAGGTATAAGAAACTGTTTGTTTCAAGGGAAGCAATTTTAAAGTTTGGAGGGTAAAAAAAAGCAATTTATACTTTGTTTTTACATGTGCTTTCGCAATGTTATACTGCCATTCCATTTAATTTTGTTAAATATTTTTGATTCTTCTTCAGAGCGCGCCAACTTTAAAGGTATTAAAGCAGTAAAACAGAATTCATGTTTTTAATTACTGGATTAAAGCAGAGGGTCTCTGAAGCTGAACTGTGTTCATTGCAGCTCCGGGTACCCCCTGCTTCCCAGAGATACTTACCTCCGTAGGGGGTGCCGGTATCTACGCAGGCAGGGAAATAGTGTGCCTAACATAATGGCGGCTAATAGGAAGCTGTGCCGTCATCTGGTGTCAACCATGTTTCCGATCTTTGTATCATCTGCAAAAAGGCATACTTTCCCCTCCAAACCATTTGTAATGTCACTAATAAAGATATTAAAATGCACCAGTCCCAGTACAGATTCCTGAGGCACTCGACTAGTTACCTTCCCTTCTCTGAATGTGCTCCCTTTACCACAACTCTCTGTTGCCTATTCTTATCCCTATCTGGAACAAAGCATACCATGTGACATGCCTAAAAACCCATCAACTGCACCCTATCACAGTATACAGTAGTAGTTATTGCTGTTTAAAATCATCTTGTATTACGAGGGTGCAGTTGATGGGTTTTTAGGCATGTCATAGAGGTATGCAAGGGAGACTGATTATAGTGAAATTAAATAAGCCTTTTATTGCGCCTGTTTCCTTAACATCAGGAAACCATCCAAACAAGGGGTAAACAAAGCTTCTATTCACTTGGGAGTATTTCTAGTGAAATACTATGCAGTTCACAACTCCCTTAGATAAGCATGTCTCCCAGCCCCAACATATAGCATGAATTAAGCAGATATAAGAAGTCTCATAAATGAAAGTCTTATCTGTTCCTTGTGGTTTGGAGGGAAAATCTTCTCTGTCCTTGGTTCAGCTCCCTTTTCCTCAGGGTGTGTCAGCATTCAGGTTTAGAAGTTTCCCCTGTGTCTTGAAAGCAGCTCTGCTGTTTCTTCTGGCAGGGCTCAAGACTGTTTGTCTCCAAGTTCAGCTCAGGTGTGAGCTAAGGATTCTCACTTCCTGTCTCACAAGACAGGCTTTTCTAAGCCATCTAATCAGGCAGGTGGTGTTTGTTAATTGATTATCAGCAGTTAACCACCACACTGCTGGATTAGAGGTACATTACCTGAACAGGGATAACTCCCCTCTTACAGTGACATTACAAATGGTTTGGAGGGGGAAGTATGCCTTTTTGCAGATGATACAAAGATCGGAAACATGGTTGACACTGGATGATGGAAGAGCTTCCTATTAGCCTGCATGGTGTGGGACATTTAAACGCCGCCATTATGTTAGTGTTAATAGCTATTTCAGTAGAAATGGAGCAACTGTAAATTGTCGCTTAAAGTTGCAGATCCAGGCATGTTACTATGTTAACGCTTCATTAAGCATTAATGTGCATCTTCAAAGCTCTCCAACATCAGGTTGTCACATTTTCATCCAGCAAGGGCATTGCAATAAGTACAGGACCTGCAGAAGAGGTGTTCCACCTAACAATGCCTATTAGGTATAATGTAATAAGGGATTTAACCTAACGTTGCAGTAGTTACGTTATATCTAAAGGTGCAATTATTACCACTCAGACTTCTTTCTCTCTCAGTATCTGGATGGTGTTAAGCCTATGCTACGGAAGTAAAACAACACCCCCATTGTTTTTGCATATAATTAGCTTTGTGTCTATGCATTAACATCTGGGAAAATAACGGTTGTCACTGATTTTTACCCGTTGTGAGCCCCGAGATACCGGACCTCTGTCGATCTGGGCCAAAGAAGACAAAGGAAGAAGCCATGTCAACTACAAGTGTGAGATATTATTTTTCATGTGTTCTTATGCAACTACAAAAAGTAGATTCAAGGAATGGAGATGTTAGAAGAGCAGATAATTAGATGAGATAATATAATGAAATTAAGGGAAAACATTTTTTTCAGAAAGTGGAAGGACACCCTTCTACAATGTAATAATATGCCAACAGCAACATTGTAACCGACATATATCACATAAAGTTTACCATTTTCTGGTGACTTCTGTCACTTCCATGGGAGCTTTACACTTTGCTTTACCAAAAAGGGAAAAGTTAAAGCAGACTTTTCACTCCTATCTTCTGTCTGTCTTGTGACTCTTCTGCAGCATAGATGACCTTCACAACTTGCAATGCACTGCAGCTGCCTCGGCACCTGCTACACGTTGAAAATAACTGTTCCCTCTGCAACAGTATGGTTATAAATGAACCCCTCCTGCTGCCATGCACTGGGTTGAACAATGCTACAGGCAATGCGGTTTCAGAAACAGGCAGGATAAGTGGAGCTGTCCAACCCATTCAATGCTGAAGCCAATAATGCAATAGCTTGCCATTGATGTGTTAAGCAAATGGATCACACACACACCCACACACACACACACACACACAAACTTGTATCTTATTGTAAGGGACAACTGCTCCTTTTGTAGCACACAAGGGAATATAATAGTGTTTTTCTTAGTGCGTAGAAGCTACATGTAGCCCACTGGTATTGTGTGCAATGTTGCATGACCATTCCTACTAATGTGCACATTCCGTGTTTTATCAAAAATGCACAGAATTGTATGTATTTGCTCCAATAAGTAAACCATAATAAATACAAGGCAATCTATTTTCATATTGTACTCTATCATGAAAATGTTTTCCTTCTTTACACGCATTCGTTTAAGTTGTAAGCTCTTCAGGGTAGAGATACATTACCCCCAATGTTTACTTACTGTACAACACAATTCTCACTGTACACAATAATGTGACGGATTTGTAGATTCCAACCTGCGAATTCAACGATCCAAAGGATTGCTGAATCCTCGGACTGGATGCCGCAAATCCGTCCACGAGCTGCGAAATCCACGAGGGTATTGGTAACAATAACGATTTCGCGAAACGCGAATCGCCCTTTTGGAGATTGATCCGCTGATATCCGTGGACCAAAGGAACAGGACGATCCGCTGCAGATCCAAATCAGCCCCACAAATTCACCCATCTCTAATGCTGACTTTAGCGAACCAAGTTTTTTTTGAGTATGCTAGCGCAAATCTGACTGTAAATTGGAGGATAATACTAAAAAACCAGCCTAATTTTCAGTTTATGGGGGGTCTCTTTGCTCAGCTTAGAATGTAACTATCCTAACATATTTATTGTTCTCTCCACATACCAGACTAATGTGAAATACTCTGATTAACGCTCTCTATTTCCTTCTCCCTTCTTGTTTTTCCCCAGCTGTCACTTTTAAGAACGTTGCCCCGAAGCGGTGCAGTTTTTATCTGTGCATGGAGAGAGGCTGCTTTAATGGCATCTGCTAACTACAATAAGGAAAGCAGTGAAAGATAGACAATGTCACAAAGTGGCACCAACAGCAAAAGCAGCACAAAAGCAGAGTCAGACAGCAATGAAAAGAATGGGCCGAACTGTGATTAAAGTATCAGAGAAAGAGACAGAGGGTTGGCATGTGGAATAATACAACAAGGCATACACTGAAAGAATGACTTTCCTGCTTCCACCTACGAAAAATACCTACGAGGGGAAAAAAAGAAAAAAAGGTTAAACAGATAAAGAGCACACACTGTGTGATGTGTGTATGGGCAAGTAACACTTGAGCACATTCCCTTTTCAGACAGGTTCACAACCCTGCAGCCAGGGATTCTGGGTAATGACATGCAAATGAGCACTCACAGTGTGTCACTTTTTGCTTCTTATGCATTTTAAGCATGCCATTGTAAACAGCTTTTGTTGACAAAGCCTGTGTTAAAGAAGTGCATGGTCAGCAAAGTTATTCACAGACAGTTATTTCAACCTCTTGGGTCTCATCAGTGTGAGGAAGGTTACTGACCTTGCATTGTGACGCTGGTAATGGCAACACACCAGGTACACCAATTGGTTACGGTGAGTAAGAAAGTGGGAAATAAAACCTCCACTGTACAGCAAAGATAAAGAAAACACACGTCTTTTTGGGTATGCTAATAGTTTGTCAAAGTCGCCTGTGCTCAATAGAAAACGTGACCACTTGATAATGAAGAACCAACAAGCACACACCTTTCCAATATCAAACATGGTTTTGGACTCTTTTGGACAACTGCTAAACAACCTCTACTATAATAGGTTAATTGTTCCTATAGATATTCCCTGTTTGTTATAAGGAAGTAAGAAAGCAGACGTAGAGGGTAGAACAAGGCATTATTTTTATTTATTTACTTCTTTTAAGGTATGCTTCCGCCATGGGTGTTTTGTAGACTTTTTCATCTAGGAAACAGCGGGTCTCAAGAGCTGAACTGCATTCATTTCAACGCTGGGGTCTCCTTGCCTCCCAAGTTCCATACTTCCGTAGGTGCTGTTGGTAGAATCCCCGGCTGGGTGAAAAATGTGGAGGTTTAAATGTCCTGCGGCACGTAAGCCAATAGGAAGCCGTCGTGGCTTCCTATTGGCCCACGTGAGATGGGAGCCTTAAACCTGTATAAGGAACCGGCAGCACCTTCGGAGGTATCTCGGGGAGCATGGGGTCACTGAGCTGAAATTACACGGTACAGCTCCGGAGACCCCCTGCTTCATATCCTTTCAAAAGAAAATTGTTGGAATTCTCCTTAAAGATCCCTGTAAGATGCAGGTTCAGATGTACACACAAGGAGACAGATTTGGGGAAATTAAAACATGGCATTATTCAGCCTGTCCCTTTAATAAGGCAAAGCATACAAAAATAAAAAAAATAAACAAACACCTATCCCTGTGTAAGGGCTAACTCACTTCCCATTCCCTCTCTACAAGACTGGGAGAAAAATCCCCTTACCAGCCTATCACCCCAAGGTCTCAAAGGGTACCTCAATGCAGGGGGCCTTCCATGTCAGTCTCCGGGGTCTGGATAGTTGTCTGCTTGAGGGTCCAGCCTCTGGCAGTATCCTACGTCCTCTGTGTCCAGGCATAGAGGTCTGGTCCCCTCCTGTCTTGCTGTCAACACACAGTCCTCCTGTGTGCTCAAGACTCTCTGGATCTGTCTAGCTCCAATTAACCAGCTCCCTGCTGGTTTCTCAGACTACTGAAGCTTTGTATTGCAGCCTCATTGAGACAGGGGTGCTTCCCTGTTACAATCCTCAAATATTATTGTGTTGCATTTTTATTTAATTTCATCAATTAAGTAGAAATATTTGTCAGTCCAGTTGCGACAGTGCAGAGTAAATGAGTACTTCAGTATTAGGTGAAACCTTTTTTTTAAATTTGGACTTACAATAGATATTATAAGACAAGCGCCTGAGAGTTCTCCTCTCTTCCTTGGGTCAGCGATACTGATTTATAAAGATTCCAGGAGTTAAACACAGACGTAAATGAAAAAAAAAACAAGATCACAATTTAAGGCAGATGAGTAGGAAAGGAATGACAGAGAGAATGGTAAATAAACAGACAAGGGGTTTTATTTAAGGAATTCTAAGGAAGTTTCAGTAGACAGTCCCAGCATGACAATATTGGAGAAGGGTAACAACGATGGAAATAACAGCAATAGAAGAAACTGTAACTTGAACACATTACCTAAATGCGTAAATTGAATAAAGTGAAATAGAAGCCTCTGTCACAAATACGATTGGTTCCATATTTCACTTCAGGCACAGTAATGGTATAGAAGACAAAGAGGAGATCGTGTGGAACCATTTGTACTTTCAGCATGTTATGTAGCCAGACAACTGCACAAAAATGATGTATGTGATATGATGGCCTTAATTTGCTTTTAATATTAGCTTACATATCCGTTGCAATAAAAAGGAAACGTGTCATCCAGTTTTTACATTTAGTCTCTATCCAGCTTTGATGATATGTGTAGATCAGGATATATTGTATGCTTTTCAGCCCTATGTTTGCTAAACTTCAAACCACTGGAAACACTCCCTATTTGCAATTTAAATGCAAATTAATTCTTTATGCATGTGGTAAATAGCATTGTGTAGTATTTGCCTTCAGGTTTTTCTACCTGTGGTTATTGGGGGCTATATTTCAATTTTGTGCGTAAAAAGTGTTAGTGATAAAAAGTCATACAAACCTTCATCATATGTGCATCGTAGGTGTGAAGCCTTCATACTGTACATACTGTATGATGCATCATTTGTTGTTTGAAATTAATTTTTACTCATTGCATCATGTTGAATATAATATCCATTCTGTGAAAATAATACATTTTGTTCGCCTATATAATGAAACCTGCGTGCTGTGTTAAATATTTGATTGATACATAGCAACATCATTCTGCATTAACACTACTAACAGACTTTTTAGGGTTTAAAACTGCCCTTGAGGTTTGGCCTTAAGTACCCTGTAGGTCATTAGTGACTTTTGTTAAGGCTGTTTCAGGGGAGTGGATAGGATGGAATCCAGACAGGCGAGTGTCAAGTAGAGAGTTAGAAGAAAGTCCAGAATGCGGTTATAAATATGTTGTTCAAGAATTTTGGATGCTAGTGGTAGAAGGGAGATAGGCCCGTAGCTGGAAGGGGGGGCAGAATCGAGAGGATGGGTGTGACAGAAGCATGCAGGAAATGACCTTGTGTTCAGAGAGAGGTTGAAGATATTAGTCTAGGAATAATTGCAGTGGAAAATGAGCAGAGGAGTTTTGAAGGCATAGGATCAAGAGAGTTGAAATCGGAAAATAGATGTTATGGATTGGCAGATATGGTAGATATGAAGGAGTAGAAGTCATTTTGTTTAGAAAGTGATAGGGCAGCATTATAGACAGGAATAATGAATGTGTAGTGTATGACATCTGTCGTAGAGCTGGATTTACTCCATTGGCGTTCAGCAATGTGGAAGCATCTGGAGATTTCATGTTTTGCTAATGTGCCATGGTTGACGTTTGATGGGATGGTGGCAGCTTGCTGAAGCAGGAGAATTCTGGTCAAGGGTAGATGAGAGAGAACTATTGTACACAGAGGTGGTCATGTCAGGCTGGAGATGGATCTTAGAGGAGAGCAAAGGGTTTGCAGACAGCTACAGTAGAAAGCTGAGAAACATCTATGTTGTGTAAGTTCTGGTAGGTGTGAGAACAGGTTGGTGATGGGGGTGGAGGTAGGAGAAAGAGTGAAGGAGAAGAAGAGGAGATGAGGATCACCGAGAGGGTATGGTGAGTTAGAGAAATTAGAGAGCAAAAATAAATGAGAAAACACATGGTCAAGTGAGTGACCATCATGATCCATAGGAGAATTGATCTACTGGGAGACACCAAAAGAGGAGGTTGAGGAGAGTAGATGAAAGGCAGCTGGAACATTGATGATTAACCTTTTTACTGCTGGGATCCTGGACTGACATTAGGGCCAGCTTGATGGCAGTGCCATCGGTGCCACTGCACCAAGCCCCACGGTTACAGAAGCCCCACGCTCTTCCCCACAACAAATAAACTGATTGTCCGGGAAAGCGCGGGGCCTCTGTAACTCTCCTACCGTCTCCTGCGCGGTCTCTTGCCGCCAGTATCCCTCCTCATGAGGCGCGACATCAAATGGCGTCGTGTTGCCATGGCAAAGGGATGGCGCATGATGTCACATGGTTTCCCATTGTCATGGCAACACAACGGCACATGATGGCGTGGCGTCATGAGGAGGGATGCTGACAGCAAGAGAACGTGCAGGAGAAGGTAAAGGCCCCGCAAGTTTCCAAGCCGACTTAGCCTACAATCTCAACTTCATCAAGAAAGGCTTAAAGGGCAAAAACCTGATAGACAATTGTAACTTAAATCCAGATTCTAATGCAGAGACAAAAGAAAAACGGGCACTACTTAACACCTAAGAAATAGCCAAGAGTAAGTTATATTTAACTTAAGACTTGATATTTGGATAATACCCATGAGTCATGTTGCCTTACATATAGATATATGAATGTCTTTAATAGAGGCACAAGTCTCTGACTTATTGAACTGCCACAAAAGACAAATAGGCTTATCTATTTAAAATATGTGCAATGTACAGTTCCTAAGAGTCACATTATCTCACTACATCTGACTGGAAGATTAAGAGCAGCTATTCCAATAGAAAGCTAAATTCTACCAGCTTCCAACGGAGCTGCTCTAAAATAATCATTCTAAATGTCTTCATCCCTTTCTGCACTTGCACACGCTTGCTCTAAAACTTTGGTCTGCAGAAATTAAATGCACACTGGGTGTATGCGATTGCTGCCTCCATTAATTAGTAATATATAGCAAATTAATTAGAACACTGATATGTTCATTATTTATTATTCAATTCTTTTGAATTCTCGTTTCTAATTTTGGGATGAGAATAAAGCAACACGCGTTCCAGAGATATGCCCTGCACAATGGCTTTGCCTTAGCTATACAAATCACAATGATCACTCCCCTGGCACTTGCTGGAGTTCAGTGATAAAGCCCTCAAATAATGTATGATGCACAATGCAGGCATCCTATGGCCCATTTTGCCTTGTACTTAATAAAGGCATTCAGTCATCTTCCTATTGGTTTCCTTCAAGTAGATAAGAAAGTATTTAAGGGTCATTAACAAGTCTGTACCATGCTATGTATAGTTAGGGAAACATACAATGTTTTGTATCTTATTAATCTGGATTTGTAGATGCCGCTGCTACAGTGGTTTCAGACCATCAATACATTTCTTTTTCGAGAACATGTTTACACATTAGCATTTTTGGTGGTGGCTGGGATGGCTGTTTGACAAGGTGACTTTGGATGAAGAGAGCGTTTGTTGATGAGTAATGGGAAGGGAGTGAAAATTAGACATTAAAAAGCTGTTGAAAGAAATTAGACAGAATGCCTAAATCTCTGAATTAAAAACACAGCAGCATTTTGGCATTTATACCATCACTAGAGCTGTAATGCAGTATAAGAGTTGACGGTGAATTTTGAACAAAATCACTTTAATAGTGTACTGGCATTTATAAGTAAATGTGCAATTTTCACATTTCCACTCGAATCTGATGCCCTCTTTCCCTGATGTGTTTATTACATGTCGTCCTTGTTTTTTTCCCCATATACATCTCAACAAAAGCTGAAAACAGCACAGATTCTTAGATGAGCAAACTAGTTTGGGAGCTGAAGTATTCCTCCCTTGAGAAATTCATTGTGTTTCCTCTTTTTTTTTTTTTATCCCTTGGTAAGCTCAGCTTAATAAAAAGCAAAGGATCACTGATCAGCGCGAACTGCTGTGCTTGAATGGGAGATGCTGATGGTAAAATACGGTTCACTTGTTGAAATATATTGAGATGGGACAGCAGGAAATGAGCATGGTTCCACCTGTCTGTTTCTTGAATCACTTGGCTCTGCACAGAGCTTTCTTCCTGACTTCTTTATTATGTTGTTGAGTTTTTTTTTCTTCTTTATTGTATTCCCCGGTGAAGAGGCATTTCTAGGTTCATTTCAGTAATGTCAAAATAATTGAATCAAAACCAAGAACAAAGTACAGAGAAAGCTCTATGTGATGAATTTATTATCAAAGTAATTGATAAAAGTTTTTCAGTGTTTCCCCCAAAGGCCAATGGAGTAAGAAGAAAAAAAGTGAAATAGTAGAAAATAAATACATGTGCAACGATGATAAAGGGAACAGAGCCTGAGAATAGTAACAGAGTCTTCATCATCATATTTAACCGTAGTATGGGTTTTTGGTACTTAAATACTTCTATGCTGGAGGGTATTCCTAGCAATGCTGTGCAGTTGAGGTGTAGAAAAAAAATGTGCATTGCTTAGCAAGTCTGGGGGTTTTAAACTAAAGATCAGCACTGCGGGAAAGTGCACTAGTCCTGTCAAGAATCCAAATCGACATCACAATGTCTGGTATAAAGGAAGAGCAGGTTACACCATATTTTTTTTTATTTTTTTAGCTTCTGTTGTGTATTGTAATACATAGATACATCGTAGATAAAGTTGATAAAAAGACATATGTTCATCAAGTTCAACCTATGCTAAAATTCAACAACAGAGAGTTTATCCTATATTTGTACTTACAGTATATTGATCCAGAGGAAGGCAAAGAGAAAACCCCAGTGAAATATCTAATGATGTCTCATAAGGGGAAAATGAATTCCTTCCTGACTCCAAATATTGGTAATTAGATTTCTCCCTGGATCAACATCCTTCCCATCTTTACTTATTTGGTATATCCCTGTATACCTTTACTTTCTAAAAAGATGTCCAACTTTTTTTTTAAAGATATCTATTGTATCTGCCATCACAGTCTCCATGGGTAATGAAATACACATTGTAACTGCTCTTACTGTAAGGAACCCTTTCCTTTGTTGCTGGTGAAATCTCCTTTCCTCCAACCGAAAGGGATGACCCCGTGTCATTTGTAGTGCCCTTAGGATAAGTTTTTTTTTTTTTGTAGTATTGAAGAATGCAGATCTGGGGCTGTTCAGTTTTGTATGTATGTTTGTATGTCTATATTTATATAGCGCCATTAATGTGTATAGCGCTTCACAACAGTAATACATGTGACATAATCATATAAATAACAAATAACACAGATAACACATTGTCACGGGAGAACAGGATATTTACACCTTTTTACTGGGATCATTCATTGAGGTAGAGAAATAAATTGTAATTTATTCGGCATAAATTCGCATACACACAGTAAAATACAGATGAAAAGACACACTTACTTTGGGGCTGGGGTTGAAAACTAACCTTTCCTAGGTGCGGGGAACTCTATGGGAGAGTATTACCCTGACCGAGACATAGCCCGGAATCTCCTGGAACCAAAATCGGCATCAAATTCCATACGCCACCGCTATGTTCTCTTCTGAGAACTTCGTCCCTCCTGACCGCGAGCCAGCTCAAATCCCAGCCGCGTCCGCTACGTTAGTTTCTGAGAACTTGGGCGCAATAGTCGGGTCTTAGTCTCTGGCGGGCAGGCTTTTCAGGCTTGAAATCGAAGCCGGTTGCTTTGCTATTACAAACAAAGCATCTTTGAAAAGTCCGCCCGCTCTCTTTTCGGTTCTGACTCAAGGGGAACACCCCATCTGATTGGCTCCGGGCTTCTTATAGTATTCTCTGCTTCAATCATAAAATAGAAGCAGAGCGGACAGCCAATCAGCGCCTGGGAACTTTCCCAAGCAGCCAATCAGAGCCAAGCCGGGTAGAAAAGCTGGGTCAGTGGGAAATTTGAAACAGCCAAGAGACATGTGCAAGCCTGACACATCTCCCCACAGCTATCCCAATGCCACCTGCTAGGCAGGCGCCCCTAGGTTTGGCAGAACTAGTGGCATCCCGGAGGACTGCCATTGATCTCAGGACCTTGTACTCCATCTTTCCCCGCTAACCAAATGCTGTTCGCACCTCTGGGCATCCTCTGGCTGCTTTGAACTCCAATCCCCAGCAGACATACCGGCGCCTATGGGTTTGCACGGGCTGTCTGTTTGGACATCGGTTCCGAATGTTTAAACATATTAAAACTATACTTTAATACACACTGAGTCTCAGGGAACCCCTACAGCTATGTGAGACTTTAGGTGAAGGTCTTGGGGGTACAGGGAACAGAAAAGGAAAAATCTTGTCGTTTTATTTCTGCCTGCTTTATTCCCCACACACTTTCCCTCCTACTCAGTTTGGACTCTCAGAGTCGCCCCAAACTTATATACGGTTGGGCACCCACAAACACTATACTGGTTTTGGGCCACCTTTTCCCTAGCTGGGGTACCCCCCTTAACCTAGGGATTCCCTCAGCTACAGGAATACATATTTATCCCTGTGCCTCATTCTCCTTTCTGGGCTGTGCTGAAGCAGGGTACCCTAGTGGTAACGAACATAGACCAAACTCCAAAAACCGATGCTCCAAACTGTGCAGTTGAATTCTACAAATTCCACAATCACTATAACAATGTACTGTAGTAAGCGCTACCGGTCAGTTCCATAAATCCATGTAGCATAAACAGGGGAGTGAGACTGTGCACACGGGACTGAACATCGGAACGGGGCTAGGAAGTGGTAAGGAGATATGAAGATGGTATTGCCATGTTCCCCACGTGGGGCTAATTCACCGGCAAACAATCGCTAAACTCTGCCACTACCCTCACGCATCCCGGCGTCCTATGCACAATCAAACAGCCCCATAGAACATAAGAACATAAGTACTCGCAAACTTGGTTCGTCGAGTTCAATCCTTAAGTGCTGTATGCTGGAAACTCAACTGGTGGGACAAAGTCCTATTGGTTGGACGAAACGCATCAGAGTTACTCTGTGGCAGAACTGTTCTCTTTGCATGCACTAATAAAACAACCTTTTCATTAATTGCGTTTGAGAGTATCTGATCGTACGCCATTGCAGCACTTTTTTACCCTTGTGGTAAGTCGTTCTTACGTTTTCAAGGGGAAGTATTGCTTGGACAATGTGCCTACATGTATCCGAGAACCAGGCATGATTCCCGGGTACATTTATTGGGGAACCGGTAACTCTGGACCCTACCTTCCTAGACAAAGTACAATGTGATCATACAATGTTACTGAGTCCAAGAGCTACTGTAACTCTCTGGGACCCTTATACACGGAGCAGGGGAAACCAAACAGGCTTGTCCTTTATGATAGAGACTGGTTACCCCTCCTGTCACACACATAATGGGAAGAAGTGCTTCAGACAAAAAAGTAATATTTAGGAAAAGGTATCCCTGCTCCGAAGAGCTTTACAATCTAGTTTTGTGAACCTTCTCTGTGATTCTGAAGACCCATTTGTACAACACACATTTTTCCAGTCACTGATTTCACATGGATGGTCCTTTCAGAAGACACAGGGTGAAGAAGGCCAAGGATTTTAGGAGGAAAGAAGATCAACCATATCTCATCCTAACAAGGTCAGGTAATGTGAGGGGCATGAGAAGTAAAACACAGTAAGAGAGAGAAGATAGTCAGGTAGGATTTTAGTATTACAATATTGCTTTATTTGCGGCTTTTCTGGGTGCTGCTGCTACACAGCTTTTCACAAAAACGTTTTCATCTGCATTCAAGAACTCTTTAATCATACTATACATACATTATTATACATCTTGGGGAAATCAAAGCCTCCTCTTAAACACCATACAGCGCATACGTGGGGGATGAAGGTTTATAAGACAAACCTGAAAACTCACCTCTTAATTAAAATGCTTCAATAGACTAGACCAGTGGTTTCCAACCTTTTTTTGCTTAAGGAACCTTATGTTAAATTTTGAGGAACCCCAACCCTCACTAATAACGCATCTTAAATCAGATGCATTGTAAGGAACCCCAACCCTCTCTATTAGCACGTCTTAGATCAGATGCATTGTAAGGAACCCCAACCCTCTCTAATAGCACGTCTTAGATCAGATGCGTTGTAAGGAGCCCCAACCCTCTCTAATAGCACATCTTAGATCAGATGCATTATAAGGAACCACAACCCTCTCTAATAGCATGTCTTAGATCAGATGCATTGTAAGGAACCCCAACCGTCTATAACCCCAACACAGGTAAACTGTTCAACAATTTAAACTGATTCACTGTTATAGTAGTAGAGATTGGTTAGATGTTGGTATCTACAGGCATACCCCGCATTAACGTACGCATTGGGACTGGGGCATGTCTGTAAAGCGAAAATGTACTTAAAGTGAAGCACTACCTTTTTCCACTTATCGATGCATGTACTGTGCTGCAATCATCATATATGTGCATAACTGATGTAAATAATGCATTTGTAACAGGCTCTATAGTCTCCCCGCTTGCGCACAGCTTCGGTACAGGTAGGGAGCCGGTATTGCTGTTCAGGACATGCTGACAGGCGCATGCATGAGCTGCCATTTGCCTATTGGGCGATATGTACTTACTCGCGAGTGTACTTAAAGTGAGTGTCCTTAAAGCGGGGTATGCCTGTATATACCTACCTAGTATTTCCAACAGAGCTAACCTAATGGTGTTCCCCATATGGAAATTATTCGGTGGTATAGTAGAAAGGAGTGGCTAGATGCTGGTATCAATATGCAATCCTAGTATAACCAACACAGGTAAGCTAACGATAGTAGAGGTAGTCAAATGCTGGTACAGTATCTGTAGGCTAACCTATTAAATTAATTATACCTAACACAGGTAACCTAACTAAAAATTTGCCCATCTCTATATAAGACCAGTATTAAGAAATTGTTAGTAATGATCAAATGTCGGATTTGATTGAATTTGGATGTGTTGATTTTGTGTTTTTTGTGGATAGAAGACCTACCAGACTGGATCAAAGGGTTAACACACACTGCAAAAGCGTGTAATGATATACAGAAAGAAACAAAATCCTGCATGGAGACAGCCGAACCTCTATATATTTATATATGTTAAAACTGATCACTGCCCCTAAGGGGAGGAGATATTGAGGGGGGAGGGGGGGAATGAGTGTAATAAAACATGGCACATTTTCCAAGTCCATTGTAGCATTTTGAAACTTTGTTCTGGTTTTCCATTTATTCTGCGTGTTTCTTTAGAAACTTTAGTCCTGTAAACTATATTGGGCAACTTCGTGAAAAGTATTGTATATCCATGATTGGCACTTTACATGCATTTGAAGAACGCACTCTTTGCAAAGAAAAGGCCCGTTTCAGAACAATCTGAGCCTGATTAATCCTAAATTGAGTGAAAACGTCCCAGAAATATAACTTCTAAATAATGAATGCATTGGAAACAGCCAATATTCAGCAAAAAAAGAATACATTGATTCCACTTAAGGAACCATAAATATTCTGCAAAGTTTGGTGCCAACTGGCGCCCTGCTCTGTACTTCAGCTCTTTACATTATTCCAGTTGCATTCTATTTTCAACTGAAGAACAAGCAATTACTCTGAAATAAAACCTTGATTATCTAGCAGTATTAATTTCTTCTGATTTGAATGCATTATATATGTATGCTGTCCTCCTGTTATCACTGGAATGTTTCCATTGTGTGTTGATGAAGAGGATTTAGAACAGGGGTGTTCAACCCTAGTCCTTGACCCCCCCCACGCCCCAAACAGGTCAGGTTTTCAGGATATCCCAGATTCAGCACAGGTGGCTCAATCAGAGGCTCAGTCGAAGACTGAGCCTCTGATTGAGCCACCTATGCTTAAGCGAGGACTGATGGAGCAACCTGTGCTGAAGCAGAGACTGAGCTTCCTGTGCTGAAGCAGGGACTGATTGACCCACCTGTGCAGAAGCCAGGATAACCTGAAAACCTGGCCTGCAGAAGTTAGTACGGGCCCTTTTCTAGCACCGGTCATCCGGGCCCCCAGCAGCCGCCGGGCCCAGGGCAATCGTCGCGGTTCTTGTCCGCCCTCTCTCCCCCGCCCCCCCTGTTGGTGGCCCTGCATACTAGTATTGTAAAAATACAGAGTAAGTAACAATGCAGGAAGCCGTGATGATCTGGTAGAGCCCTTGGCGAACAAGTTCTGTAGATACTTTGAAATGATGCCGCTGGTACACTGTTCATGTCTAAGGAACCAACAACAACACATTGTTTCATTGCTTCCTTCTTGGTTTTTTTTTTTTTAGTCTTGTTCATCGTTTTAGTGCTTAGCAAGTAGATACAGGTATATGCAAATTATTCGCTAACAGTCGACTTTGCAGCGAATTTGGCATTTATCCGCATGCACGAATATTTGTGGCTTGGTTTTAAGAAAGGGAGGCAAGTATATTTGAATGACTTCTATTAGCATATATTTCAGGTATCTCAGGTGTGCTCCTTTTTGTGCACTGGAGTTTCTCCATGTGCTATATATATATAGATATATAGCATTTTAGACCCTAGTAAAAAAAAAAAAAGTTCTCTCTCTACAAATTATAGGTTGAATTAAAGGAGCAGTCCCAGACGGCGATTTCTTTTTTTTTAGTTCGTTATTTTTTTCAAATATGTAATAGAACCAGGGATCTCTCGAGCGGAACTCCATTAATTTCATCTCCAGGGACCCACTACTTCCGTAGATACTTACCTCCGAAGTAGGTGCCGGTAGCTGCTCTGGCTGAGCAAGCAAGGATTTCAGGTTTGACGCTCCCGTGTCACATGGACCAATAGGAAGCCGCACCGATGATTTCACTGCTTCCTATTGGCTCGTGGGCAGGGAAATATCTGAACAACGGCCATTACGAAATCCCTGCTTGCTGAGGAAAGCTGCGACTGGCACCCAATTCGCAGGTATGTATCTCCGGAAGCAGGGGGTCCCCGGATCAGAAATGAACAGGGTTCAGCTCTGGAGACCCCCTGCTTCAAATATATATATATATATATAGACAGAGAAGAACAGAGAGCGCACGTTCCATAGTGTAAAACAGTACATTTAATCAATAAAAAAGAGAGAACAAGGGGATTAAGAACACTCACAAAAGTACAAGATAAAAAGGCAATTTGTGATATAATCACCACCAACAAGGCCACACCGTCCTGGAACACATCAGCTGTTGGATAGTCCCTCCGGTTCACCTCCAGCAATTGTCGGATGATCGGAAACAGTGTCTCTTTGCCTCAGTGCTATTAAGAGTTTTTTCAGCCTCAGATCAGCTCCATGCGCTCTCCGGCCGTAAAGTGCACACTGCGTGATGACGTAGTGTCGTGGTAACGTGCCCATCTATTAGCATACAGACAATTCTTTAAGATTATATATCTTCCCATTTTTTTCCCCTTCAATTTACATATGCGAAAACAAATGATTATAAAAGTAACATGTAAAAATGTATGAATTATCTTCCCTAGACTAGTGCATTAATCAACTCACAGTATTGTCTATATATTCATGGGACATTTCCGGACAGAAACAGTAAGTTCCGTTTAATAGCTTGATATGTTTTGCTTACATAGACATGTTACTTGTTGATTAGCTGAGTTACACCAGTTTGAATGTGTTCAAATACATTTTACTGAGAATCCGTCATAATGGAAAATCCATTTTTACAATAACACATTTAGTTCAGCCTTTTTATCCCTGTTGTGAGATTTATTTATTTATTTTACGACTTTTTCATAATTATAACCAACTTTCCAGCGGGTTGACTGACAAGCAACACTGCAGCCTGTCAGGTTTCTAGTGATAATGTCTTATTCTACAATACAATACAAACAATGTCCTTTGAGGCACGGAAATGCATGCACTGCTTCAAGGTGTATAGATAAGATTAAACTACAAGGGAGGTAATTAAACGCTTAGATCACGGCAATAAAAGCATTTTCGGTGTATACCACGGTGTTATCGTTATACACAGTGTGGAGCAGTCTATTTATTCCCTGACCTAAACTCCAGTGAATTATGCTGAATGAAATAGAATTGTTGGAGAACAGGATCCAAGTTAGTTTTGTTTTAGAAGTAGGCTCATGTTAAAAGCAACCCTGTTATATCAGAAGAGAAAGAAGCTCTTTGCAAATGTTTTGCATATTTATAGCTACTTAAATATCCTATCTGCCTTTTTGATCTTAAGTAGGAAACTCTTCGCCTTTAGTTCAACTCAATACTGTATCTAATAATTTATTATATTTATACTTGCATATACTGTAGCACCTTCCTTCGATTTGTTTTCTACCTCATTTATGTCTATATCCTTTTCCTTCGGTTTTTATTGTACTGCACTATGGAATATGTTGGTGCTTCAATTAGTAAGAGGCACACATCATAATTATCAACATCTGATTCATATGAAAAGAAATCAGCATGGATTGGGAATAACTCTTGCTAACCATAGAATCTACTTTCACGTTGCAATCGAAATTGCTTTACACTAGCCAAGCAGACATTTTGTGGGTCACATGTTAAATCAGCAAAACGTGTGAAAGCGTATATGGTTTAAAAAAAATCAGTTCTGTAGTATTAGATTATACTTACTGCATCTTTTTAAAATTATTATTATTCATCCCTTAAAGCAATTTTTTTTAATAAGTTTTAAAGCATCATTTGATTTCTATAGCAGAATTTAGCACACCTCTCAAGCAGTGCAAGATCTTTGCAACACTTTCCTGTTTGTGATCATTTGTTGCCAATATTCCCAGCAGTTTGAGCTGCAAACTGTAACAATAGATATTGTTACCCTAGTAATATAAGAATACATTGTAGCTCCTGAGTTACACTGACTGAAGGATTCACTGAAACGGAAAGGCAGCCATTATTTTAGTGACATGATCAGTATTTTGACAGATTAATAACAAGAGCACCAACCGATTGCCAGTTTAGGTCAGAATGTATACATTTATACAATTATACAGTGTCACATGCTTTACATATACAAATAAGAATTTAGTATTGCTGCTTTAAAGTTTTGTTCCATGGAAACTAAGATGCTTCAGTAAACTAACCTATTCTCTACTAGAGAATGCAAAATTATAATCTAATGCTTTAAATCTTCATAATTTGTATTAAAACAGGAAAAACATGAATAATTGTGCCTGACTGTTTGTTTTCGTCATCTGTGTTAAAAACAAACAAATAAACACTTTTGCTAAATTTTATGTGATGTGCAGATGATATTCATTTCACACTTGCCTGTAGGCATGTTTTTATGAGATGCAATTTCCCCGTCTTAATGTAATTAAAACAAAGGTATCTGAAGCTCATCCAAACTCAGAACAATTTATAATCCTTCTTAACGTCTTGGATCTCTACATCAGACCAGACGGCACTTCGATGAGTTTTCCAGCAGAACTGACATTCAATGAGAAACTTGAGGATTTCATTGAATACTTAAGTCATTTGTTGTAAATTCATTCGCAGCCCTTTCAAGTCACATGTGTTTCTCACCAAGTAATTTAGACAATCGGCATCAATCAACTGTGGTATTGTTGCTGTTATCTAAGACCATTTTGATTGTGGGTTTAAATAAATAGGTAAAACTAAGATATTGTAGGTTCCTTTTTTAATAAGAATGAAAGAACCATAAATCAGAGTTAAAAAAAAAATAATGAATTTGCTACAACATTAAGTGTGATTGCATTCTCCCATCTGTATATTGCTTATCCTGTCAGTTAGTGGCAAAGCAGCCTATTTGAGCTACCTACTTTCCAAAATGACCCATCAACCTTGGAGCAAGATAACAGCAGCTCATTCTGCCAAACTAATCCTGCAAAGGCCTCAAGATGTACTTTGGCAAACGTGGTCAATTTATTGGTTACTGATAATATCGAGTGTTGTGAATTAATACATGATGTGAATTGTACGGGTCTATGTGTCAAAGCAAAGAAGATATGGATTTATACCACCTCAGAGCTGGTGGATTTTTTTTATTATTGAAAAAAAAAAGGAGAAATGATGATACTAGAGATGTCAAATTTGAGACATCCCATTATAATATGTGTATCAAATAACTCGTATTGACACTCCTCAAATTACAAACTTGTCAAAGAGATCCATATTGAATCAAAGTACCTTGAAACATAGAGGCAAAGAACAGCATTCCATACAGGAAAAGGGGCGCCTCAGTGAGTAAAGACACTGACTCTGAAAATAACAACACTGAGTTTGAAGCCGAGGAGCCTGGTTCAGATCCAGGTGTTATCTCCTTGTGACCTTGGACAAGTCACTTTATCTCCCTGTGACTCATGCACCAAAAACAGATTGTAAACTAATCTGGGCAGGGACTATGCCTGTAAAAAAAAAACCTATGTACAATGCTGCGCACCACGGACTATTTTGTAATTGTGAAGCGCTATGAGTCCCATTCAGAGAAGAGCGCTATATGAAATAAAGTTATTATATTTATACCATTTAAAAATCTGCATTCACAAATTACGTAACAATTCATTCTATTTTATTATCTTCAACCAGTTCATGGGCTCTTTTAAATATACTGTAAAGCTGTATACCCCTTGCTTGGAAAATTTTAGGCTTAATTATTTTGAATGTGAATGAAATCATCCCCAAGCAAGAGGAAGACAATTTCACAGCATATTGAACATGGGCTATCGTATCAAACCTTCTATGCATTTTGAAGACATGGCCTTTCATCCCACACTCTCCGTGACCAACTTGACTCTCGAGACTTTCAGTGGCATTCCTTTCCTACAAACGCAGTCACAGCCACATACAGGGGTCTATGTCTCAATCGGGTCATATTTATGAAGGGGACACTAAGAGCAGGTCCAGATAGCACTCATGAAAATATTGTAGTGTAGAGAGAAGTGGACAACACTCAATGTATCCACAAAATCAACGATATATAAAAAGTGGTACAGTAGGTGTCCCCAGCACTCTCCAAAAAGGAAAAAAGGAACAACAAATAAGGGTCTAAGGTAGGGATGGGAAACTCCAGTCCTCAAGGACCATCAACAGGTTGAAAGACTGAGCCACTGATGGAGCCACCTGTGCTGAAGCAGGGATATCCTGAAAACCTGGGCTATTGGTGGTCGTCACGCCAGCCACCGTGTTTGCTGCATCATAAGCAGTAAGCAGATGATCTGAAATGGCTTATTGGGACTGGGTTTAAAAAATAGCCGCATCGGGCTCGAAACGGCGCCTGCCCATTCTAATTTTGTCGCTCTACTGTATTTTATGTTATGTGCTTTACAGCGCAGTTGGATATTTTGATACAGATTTCGGTTGTATTTTTGTACATCTCATTTTTGCACCAGTTAAATTCCATGTATTGCATTCACTAGGGCTTCAGACTCTTAATTGTAATAACTTTGTTCTTTTGCGTTTTGTCCTATTTGGAGATAGCTTTGGAGACAGCTGTATCTTTCCCTACATATTTATTTCTACTGTTGTAAAATTTGTCGCACACATTCTGCTGAGCTACAGTTGTGCGCCAATATTCCTGCTTACGCAACTTTAACAGAATGGAGAAAATCAAGAAACGCAAGCCTTGATTTTTTTTATACATATTCCGACGCCAAGTTGCAAATGTAACCATCATAAGCTCCTCCCACTTGCTCCATACATTACTCATCGCATTCCATCACACACAGAAACGTAAGCAAATACGATTATTACATAGACACTGCCTGTCGCAATTATTTTGCAGAGCTATGTCACGGGAGACTCCTGTGGCGGGTAGGATCTCGGTGGCCGGAACAGCACGAGCGTAGTAGGGGTAACAAGCAGGGGTCCGAGGCAGGCGGCAGGTAGCGAAGTCAGGTAACAAGCAGGGGTCAGAGGCAGGTGGCAGGTAGCAAAGTGAGGTAACAAGCAGGGGTCCGAGGCAGGTGGCAGGTAGCGAAGTCAGGTAGCAAGCAGAGGTCGGCAATGAGGAGACTAAGACGAGGACAGGCGGGGCAGGACAGGGACTGAGAACAGGGAGCAGGGACTGAGACCGGGGAGCAGGAACAAACAGGGACAAGCCATATTACTATCAAGGGCTTTTACTGTGAACAGACTCAAATACAGGTACAGGTACAGGAACAGATCAGGAATCAAAGACAGAGGCATGTGCATACTGTAGGAGTCTGACTTGAAGCAAAGGCAAAAGCAACAGACAGGAAGCAGAGCTATAAAGGACAGAGACAGGAGCAACAAGAAGACAGACAGGCAGACAGAGGAACCCAGAGGAAACAGAAGGCAGCAGCACACCCAGTGGACAAAGAAGCTATGGCTAGGCAGGAGGTCTAGGCGACCCTGACAAGCTACTTGTGACAAGAAAACCTTTGTGCGACCTTTGTGGCTTGATACATAAACCCCATACAGTTCCCAGCAGAGTTTTCTTTTTATTACAGGACGCTCTGGCGTCGGCTCCGGTGTCATGACATTGTGTTGCCATAGCAACGTGATGTCACATGACTTCGTGGCGCCATTGGACACCGCGTTGCCATGGCGACGCATGTCAGAAGCCGCTGGAGCCAAGTTAAGTGCCTTTGGGAAGCTCACGGGGCCTTTGTAAACCCCTCGCCCCCCCACACTCAGTCTTGTGTTCCCCCTGGTGGTCGCGCCCCCCCAGTTTGCACACCGCTGGGATAGAGAACCCTATGTCGTTTGTGCAGCACACCTTTAAAACCTTCTTGATGAGTTAGGTGGAGACTGGTTAATTGTCATTAACCAGCTCATTGCTGGACTCATCAGCTACAGACAGGCTTTTGTTGTGCTGCCTTTTTAAACCGGGGAAAAGCCCTGTCACATGCCTGTTTCGCTGTTTCATACGTTGGCTATTGTGTGCACCTTTTTGAGTTAATATTGGCATTTTTGACACACCGGATGACGTCACGGCTTCCAATAGCCCACAGGACGAGGGAGCTTTGAAAAGCAGCCATTATGTGAACCCTTCCCCTCAGCCGGAGTGGCAACCGGCACCCCTTACGGAGGTATGTATCTCCGGAAGCAGGGGTCCCTGACTATTAAAATAGCAACTACAGCATAATTCTGAACTACTAAATCTATATTTTATATGGCATACAGTATATAACAACTATTTGCTTTTGGTGTAGCATGCTCAATAGATCAATAAGACATTATATTTTGGAATTTAGTGTTCTCAATTGCATTAATAATGAAAAGAAAGATAGAACTAATGTTCCACAGCAGTCCTGTTTTCGTATTGTTGGTGCTAATATTTTGAGCAGCAAGCACTGTCGGAATCCAAGAATGAACTCCAGATCGATGGGCACAATTGAAGATTTGGTCTTGTATGCTCTGCCTAGCACAATCAGTTAGCCCAGGAGCATTCATCCAGCTATTTTTAATTGAAAAGACAACATTCCAATACTGATTAATCTTCCTTTTGGCAACCTTTTCAACTGGCTTTGGCTCTGACTTCACTTGACAGTCCTTAAATGCACTGATTCATGCAACAAACATACCATCACATGACCTGAAGTCAACGATGTTGCTTGTTTTGAGCCACTTGACACTACGTTCAATTACTTTTCTTGTTGTTGTAAAAGGTCACCGGATTGTTCCCCCCCCCCCCCCCCACTTTTGCATTAGGTTTATTGGCCTATTTTGTTGTATTTCAGAAACAAACTGAGACAAGATACTGTAACTGTCACAATTCTTCTGCTTTTATTTTGCAAAGAGAGCAGGGAAGCCAGAGACGGTGTTACGTTTGAGTATGTTGCTAGTTACAGTCCAGGAGACCCGCAGGGCTGAGGTGGGGTGTGTGGACTGACCCGTACCTGGGATCTGTATCCTAGATGAGTACGAATAGTCAGGTCTGTGGCCAGGGCATGGTGTGGCAGCATAGTCAAGGTCACGGTTCCAAGGTCAGGGCAGGGTGTGGTAGCGTAGTCGAGGTCACGGTTCCAAGGTTAGGGCAGGGTGTGTTAGCATAGTCGAGATCACAGTTCCAAGGTCAGGGCAGGGTGTGGCAGCGTAGTCGAGGTCATGGTTCCTGCGGGGACCAGCCAAAGGCCCACGGACACCCGCGGGTCCCTGTGGGCCCTCGGCTGGTCCCCACGGGTGTCCGTGGGCCCTCGGCTTGACCCCAATTGTGTCCGGGCATCCCCGCTGGCCTGCGGTACCAATCGTGTGCCCCCAAAAAATGACAGCCATACTTTGAAATAAATACCCTTTCCCCCTAACACATACAGTACATTAATGGTCAAAATGACTATTATCAAGATATGGATAATAATGTATTTGTCCATTAAAAATAAAACATTAACAAGCAGAAAGACTATAAATAAAAGTTGCGCGCACCCCTGCCAGGCTGCCACGATGAAGGCCGTCCTCATCCTCATCATCGTCCATGTCCTCCGTTGCCATAAACAATGCAATCAAAAATACAATCTAATGTCCCCTCACCCCTTAATCACCTTAGCAGTTAGTAACCGCTATAGTAATTAAGGGGTTAACCCTTATATCTTCTGAACGAAGCATAAGCCTTTTCCTTTGGAAAGGACAAGAAGAGGAGATCTTTACAGTAAATGGCTGAAAACAATCAAAAATGGCTATCAAACGTAAGTGAACTGACACCTAAGATTATAGATCTGTCTTCACTTCTGGAAATCCATCGATTGTTTTAAAATCTGCCCTTGAGATAGTTTTGGTAACACCACAATATTCCACCATCTTTCTCTAATTTCAATCCTAACATGTTATAAACCCGAATGCTGTAAAATCTTAATGTCTATACAATTTACTTAAAAACTAGAATCATTAAACTATTGTATTATGGCGTCCAATATTCCATGCAGCATACATCAATAATCAGAGTGATGACCTGATATTAATTGAATATCTTCAGTAATTAATGCATCGCTTTATAGATGATAATAACCTTTGACTGAGCAGAATTGCCAATTAGCGTTATTGTTTAAAATGGTCATTAGTATAACACCAGCAACAACCTCTAGCTAATATAGATAGCTAGCTAAATAGATTCATAAATAAAAACGGTATCATATACTATACATTTACTTCTATTTCATTTATTGTTAGGGTTTAAAAAAGTAAAAAAATAAAGCTTTAACCAAAGTACTAAACTAAAAATAAAAATAGGTTATATTAAAAAGAAATTGGCGGAGAAGTTACAGATCAGGGGCGGGCAACTCCAGTCCTCAAGGGCCACCAACAGGTCAGGTTTTAAGGATATCCCTGCTTCAGCACAGGTGGCTCAGTCTTTGACCGCAGTCCAGTTAAAAATGACAAAAGACCTGTCAGCGATCTCGACATGGATGGCCCTTCATTGACCCAAGTTTAACATGGGTAAGACAGAGCTCCACATATTCCCTTCCAAACCAGGCCCTATTGTTCTCTTCTTACATTAAGTAACACCAATATCCACCCGGTCTCGCAAGTACGCGGTCTAGGATTACATTCAACTCCTCCCTCTCTTTTCCCCTCCCACATAAAAACGCTGTTAATAAATGTTGTCCTTTCATCCATTGCAATATTGGTAAGATATGCCCCATCCTCTGTACCGCTACCGCTAAAACAATAACCCATGCCCTTGTTCTCTCCCGTATGGATTATTGCAACATTGTTTTATCTGGCTGCCCTGCCTCAAACTTCTCTACCCTACCATCTATTAATAATGCTGCTCCTCTAATCATCTTTTGTTCTTCTAGATGCGGATCTGCTTCTGACCTCCTGAAATCTCTCTGCTGGCTTCCTGTTAATTTCCATATAATTTACAACATTCTTCTCCTTTCCTTTAAGGCTCTACACTCCTCTGTGCCCCAAATATATCTCGACTCATATCTCGTTACACCCCTACTCGCCTCTTGTGCTGAACCCGAAGTTGTCTCATCTTTGCCCTGTTTACCTGTATAACCCTCTCCCGTCTTAAACATTTTTCATTCATCTCTCCCCATCTATGGAACTCCCTTCCACTCAATATTTGTCAAGCACCTTCGATTTTGTTTTTTGAAGGCCAGCTGAAAATTCCCCTCTTAAAAGAAGTATCTAATTAAATTATCTCTGTCTTTACTCCTGACTCCTGATTCACATATCATCCCTGACTGCACCTTTACTAATGCACATATGCTCCTGCTGTGTCTGTAAGACTTCCAACAAACCACTTAGATTGTAAGCTCTTCTGGCAGGGATTTCCTTTGCATTATGTTGTTATTGACTTGCTACTGTTATCACTACTGTTTGTACTTTGTTCCCCCTGTATTGTAAATTTGTAAACCGCTGCACACACTGTTGGTGACATACGAGTAAAATTCTACATAAATACATAATAAATTCCATAAGAGATTCCAAGCTAGGACATAAAGTGACTTGTGTACAGCCATATACCACTACTGCTGTATCTCTAGCTGGGATCTCCCACCTATGATATCATTGCTTTACCCAAGGGTCACTTCTCATCGTAAAGCAGTCTAGCCCATGCATGGTTTGTAAGGCTTTACTTACATGGATAGGACAGAGACTGCAATGAAACAATTTCCAGAGGCTCCGTAATGTCTGCTATGAGATAATAGTTAATGCTTCATGAAAAGGACAACAAAGCAACCGTACAAATGGGAGTAGCACAGAATGACAGTGATGTTGGTAATATTAAATCAATAGGGTCCATCTTCTAGTAGGCCAGTATTTAAGTTTATAGGACACTCAAATATTTGCACTTCAATTCCCAGTTCTAACCGACATTCATTGATAAGCAGCTGACATTGTGAGGGGCTGTTTTGCTGTTTTTAGGTAGATTTAGACAAAGGTGGGAGCTAGCAGAGAATGCACTCAAAGAGACCACTGTTCAGATGAGATATTATTATTATTATTAATATTATTATTAATATTATTATTATTATTATATTCCTGACTCCCGTTTAGTTCCTGAGACAAAATCCATCAGGGTTCCAACTTTACTTACTTACTGTACTTTGCCAAATTTCAAGTGTACGAGTTCGAAGCTCCTGCCCTACTTCCCAATAACATGTTTTCACCTTCAAATAATGTTTCTTCCCTTCTTGAACTGCTGTTAATCAAAAGTACTTCTACTTAGCTATGGTTTTCTACTCTGTGGAATTTGTGACCGTAATAATTTCTACCCAATGGCTTATTTCACTGGAAGATTGAACATATTAAAACTTCAGCTCCACATCCTCGGTGGGAATTCATTAGGTTTCAAAAAGCCTTGCACTCAATTTCTGAAATGTGTTTTATCAGGGGGAAAAAAAAGATGCCTTCATTTTGCAGCAGAAAATATTATGGCAAATTAATGTTGCTCTTTAGAAGGGTATCGTAAAATGACATTCTTTCTTTGATACAGGTCTATCTTTAAAATGTGGTCTAATGTCGGAGCGTATTTATAAAAGAGCTGTATTTTACATCTTTTCAGAAAACGCCACCACAGGAAAGCTATCATTTTGTAGAAGAACCTAGCAGTTTACTAATAGCACTGTCATGTAATGGACAGAAAAGTAGTCAGATGTCCAGCCAGTCTGCTGATAACTAGAAAATGGTGGCTATTCTGTTGCCAAATTGGGCGTCTTCAAAAAATGAGCACTTGATTTCACATAATGTCACAGTTGTCACATTAGATAATGGGACAAAATGTAATCAAAAGTGACAGCAGACAAGAACTTTCAGTCCCATTTATACATCCCCACTTACACTTCTTAATGTTGAACCAATCCTATTAACATGTCATGTCCAGTCACTTTTTAACAACACAAGCCAAGTTTGCCAAATGTGAACATGTACTTATTTTTAGTTTGGACATTCTAGACAGAGTAAAACATAAAAACCTCAGGATATGGGTGCGCTCAACAAATTTGAATGGGAAAACGTTGCAAGAAGGATCTGTCCGTGATAATTACACAGTGCCATAAAACCATTATTCCGATGCATCCATGCCGCCTCTGGGCAGCCTTTCGAAGGGAACAAAAGAACAGGGTTATTATTATTTCATATGGGTGGCTGATGCTATACACATAGACAGTACATTGGTGTAAGTTTTGCACACCTAACTCACAATAATGCTCCATGGCTCCATTTAGGTAAAGGTGCTTAAGCTAAACACCTTGTACATCGACCTTGGCCCCTCGCAGACGCACTTACAAGAACATCCTCCCACTGTCTCTGTACTTTCTTCCTATGCACCACATAGATTGTGAGTTCTTCGGGGCAGAGAGTACCTTTCCTAATTTTACTTTTATGTCTCAAGCGCTTTTCCCCATTCTGTTTTATATTAATATGTAACCTGTATTACTGCTGTGACGTGCTATATAAATAAAGATATACATACAGTATGTAGCCCCCTTTTCCTATACCTAATGGAAATATGCGGGCAACTATGCGTGCTGCTGTACCTGTCTGCTCACAGGAGGCCTAAGCCTCCACTTCTGGGAGCCTGGGGTGCGCTCTATCTCCTTGTGCACAGCGCCTCCACCTATGAGGGATACCAGAGTGGGTGGGATAACCTTTCACAGGAACCAATACAACAGCAGTAAGCAATAACACAACACAATATATATATAACTGATCTTTACTGTAACAATACTACACATATAACACACAATACTATGTAACACAGTAGAGTGCAGTGACCCCAACACTTAGTGGTTCCCCCAAAGTACTGAGGGTGATGTGGCACCAATGACCCCTGGTGTCCATCCCAGCAATCCTACCCAAATGTGAGGTAGTGCTACCCCCTGTGAATGTTGGTGCACGTTGGGTACCTGCCTGGGTACTACAGTACCCAGGTGCTGCTTTCAGAGGTGTGTTGGAGTAGGTCTCAAACAGCGGGGCCTCAGACAACAATTCCCCTCTCTCCTAAGGGTCCAGATCCTCCTCGTGGTGTGAGCTCTAGCCGGAGTCTCACACAATGTCCCAAATTACTGTGGCCTAGTCCCAGGCCACAGATCGTCGCATGGACATCCGGTCACCGGCGCAGCAATAATAATAATGGCAAGCGTCCCTATCTTGGGCCTTCCCTGCAACAATTCTCTCAAGTGGCTCAGGGCCTGACTGGGGCCCACGGGGTTCAGGTCTAGGCCTAGTCCAGGAAGCACTGCTCCCTGGACTCTGTCCGGTCTGACTTGCGGGCTTTCCGCACACGGAGGATATCCTGTCCCTCCTGTTGCCAGAATCCCATTGACTGGGACAGTCCCATGTGGTCTTCCCTCCCACCTGAGGATTCTGCGACAAGTAGTCCTGATGCAAATGCTGAGCCATTCTAAGATGGACATGGAACTCCTCACACTGCACATGCGCTCCTCATCAAAATGGCCGCCCCCACATTCCTGATCGCGCGGAACTCTGGCCAAACAGCAGGGCAGACCCCCGCACCGGAGGCAGAGTAGGGGAATCGGCTACACAAACAATAGGGATTCATTGGGAGGTGCCTAAAAAAGTTGTTTTACTGTAGAAGATTTTAAGAAATTCTAACCCTGTCGAGCAAAGCACTTTGGGCTCAACTCAAAAAGGTTTATACACTATATATGCTTTAAAATCACATAAGGAGAAAGATATTCCTAAATTAAATACATTTTTTTTTTAAGGAATTGAGATTATATAAATATAAATAAAAAAATTATGCTATTCCTGGTTTGGAGATGAAAAGCAATAATACTCTTGTTGTTACATAAAAACGAAAAATCTAGTTACATCACTCTTCAACTACAGTAGTAATAAATACAAACTCACCCAATACCATACATAGGGGCACATTTATAGAGTGCTGGTGCAGATTATCGTGCCGGTGTTCACTCTTATTAAAGTCCATTGGAGGTTACGCAAGAACGGGTGTGATAACCTGAACCGCGGACTTGATAAATGTTCCCCATAGTCACTTACTTTTATTTATTACAACTTAGATCTCTCCTGTTTTGTATGATTATTGTGTTTTTGTTATTTTATTTTCTCAGACTATGGGCCTCATGCAGTAAGCGACGATTATGTGAAATCGGCAAGCTTATCGATTAGTCATGTTATTGGCGTTTTTCCCTCTCTCCGTATGCAGTAAGTGCCGAATACATTCAAAATCAACCAGAAAACAAATCCGCCCACTCTCACGATGATGAGCCGATCACACACAGGTGTATCGGCGTGCGTGGCGGGGTGCTGTTAGGTTGCACAATCACAAATCTTGCTGAATCAGGCGAAACAAGCATGTTTTTGATTGCGCGCCATATTTAAAGGCAACGTGTACTGCTAATCATTCTCTGTGTTGTTGGGAGTGAGAGAGAGAGAGAGACGCACAGAGCTGGACGATTGAAGATTTGCATATTGACTGAGAGACTTGTTGTGTATTGGGTGAGCTTTGTCCTTTGTTGTTTTGTTTACATCTTTGTCTTGTTTTATATGTGGAAGTGGGTCGTGTGATTGCCTGTACATTTCTTGTCTGTTTTTTGTGAGTGCTGGAAGTATGCCCGCAAAGCGTGGGAAGAGTGATGCTGGTGGGAGTGGGAGTGCTACTCGTGCGAGTACGCGTCGGAGTGAACGTTCTGTTCAGGGGAGTGATGTTGCTGGTGCACCGAGTGGTGTTGCTGGGAGTGGGAGTGCTGTTGTTGGGAGTGGGAGTGCTGGTGCTGCGAGTGGTGTTGCTGGGAGTGGGAGTGCTGTTGTTGGGAGTGGGAGTGCTGTTGTTGGGAGTGGGAGTGCTGTTGCTGTGAGTGGGAGTGCTGGTGCTGGGAGTGGGAGTGCTGTTGCTGTGAGTGGGAGTGCTGGTGCTGGGAGTGCTGGTGCTAGGAGTGTGAGTGCTGGTGCTAGGAGTGTGAGTGCTGGTGCTAGGAGTGGGAGTGCTGGTGCTGGGAGTGCTGCTGGTGGCGCAGTTGCTGATGGGGTGTCTGGTGGTGGCGTGCTTGCTGGTGGCCAGCTTTTGGAGGCTCTTCCATTGGAAGAAGGAGAGTCCAGTCAGCACCAGCCAAGCTCTGACCCTAAACCTGCTCGGAAAAAACGTGTGGAGAAGCCACGTAATCCTCGCTTCAATGACCAGGAAAATAGGGCTCTTGTCACTGGCATTCTGGAGCACTATGACAGTCTCTATGGACATTTAGTAGGTAAGTGTAACTTTACATTTATTATTCAAATACATGTGATCCTAGGTCATCTGAGTTTTGTTCATATGCAAATATGGGTACACAATATCTTTCTATGTTCATTAGTGTGGAAACACAGCTTTTTATCATGCCTTACAAGGACAAATAAACACAGGCGGTCAATTTGCCAGAACTGCATACAATATGAATGCAACCTTGCTTACATGTATAGGTTTAGTAGTGAATGCTCATGTGCTGCACATATTACACATAAAACAGCATGTTTGCTATCTCTTGGAACAGCTAGCAGTGTAGGAAACTGGTGCTTATATTATTATTAATTTACCTCATATCTTTTATATGTTTTTCAAGGGCGGACAAGTGCAGCAAGCAAAAAAGAAATGTGGGACACAATAGTCATTGGTGTCAATGCCTGTGGGAATAGTGTCAGGGACAAGTATCATTGTCGGAAAAGATTTGATGATATTAGGTCCAAATTGAAAAAGAAAATACAAGACCAACGCGTGCATGCTACTGGCACTGGAGGTGGGCCCACACCACAACGTCTCATATTGACTCCATTGGAGGAGCTGCTTCGGCCAAAATTACTTACCGTCGTCGTGGAAGGCTTGGCTGGTGACCGTGACATTGGAATTTATCCGTCACAATTTCCAGCAGGTGATAAATATTACTGTACTAGGCGTGTCGTTGCTTACAGTTATTTTGCATATTTACACTGCTTTTTATACTGTCTTCACAATATAAGCATACCTGCATCTATATATGTATATGTCTGATTCTGTATATATATATCTCAAAATAGACATATATGTAGTAGTCCTACTAAAAGCAGTAACTAATATAGCACGTGCCATTGCGTGCTCATTTACATGTGAATTCCCAAAATGCATAGCTGCAGTGGAAGCAATTGATGGTGGGCGAAGATGGGGAACAACAGGGTAGTACACATGTGTAACACATGTTAATCAGAAATTATTAGTAGCTACAGGTACAGAACAGAAATATGTATCATATTATTGTGTATTTTATTGATTTTACTCCGACAAACATGACATTACTGCCTATTTTAAGCATGCATCAAAGAAATTGCATGTAACGGCCTACAAACATCACTGGCACTAACACATCTATAGTTGCTTATGAAAAGGTCCATTTTTGCTTTATGTCATATACAGACAGCATAATGAGGCACACGTATCATATGTTATGTCATTGTTTTCATAACTTAAACACTGCAGATGACTACTTAGCTCATCTACCATTGTGTTAAAGCAGCTGCAATTAATATCTCATCACAGCATACACTTCAACAGAGGGGGTGGGGTTCAGCACACACACTAATTACAGCCTCATTTCACGGTCAACTTAGTTCACACCATTTGCACCTGTTTCAAGTCATTGAAAGGTGTGGCTGATTAGGCTTTTTGGGGAAGGGAATACCTTTCTTACAACCTGAATAGCACAACTGAAGTTAATCACACTCATTTGAAAGCTTAACTCTAGCTACTAAATGCCCCAACAACTCATTACTTATCAAAGCGTACGTCACACATTAGTTCACTCATATCTATAGTTGAACTACTATGAAAGACACATTATCACACACTGCATGTGTTGTCTTGTTGAGTCACAGCCACATTCAGGTGTGCCACATCTTCGATTAATGTACCACACATATCCTCTACCAAAAACAACACTTTTTGCAATATGACCACCTTCATGATAACCATTGTGAATGGTCATCTCATGATAGTTATGTACATTATGATACTGATATCACTACACAACATATGATTTTTATGTACTCATTTAATCTATTTATCCTCACGCATTACTGCAGAAACATAGTATGTTGTATGTTAGGGAACTCAAAAATTCTAAGTACACAGGCATGTACAGTGTTATTACAACTATTTATGTTCACTTTCACACACATTTTCGGTTAAGGAACTGATGTTGTTAGTTAATCATAAATACAGAACATACAATAAGTGTTTGTTCAATATTTACACATGTAAATGTAAAACTTATGTTATTGTTATATATAGTTGCCCCTGGAGGACATGTGTCACCTGAGATGGAACAAGTGTCTTCACCTGGGTCAGCCAGCTCAACACTACTAGAAGGTGAGTGTATCATTTGCTGGCCATATAATATGTGCTCTTCTATATGTTATGTTGTCATGTGCATTATTTGTTTTGCACATCTTCTTTAAATAGGATTACTTAGTGTCAGTGAAAATTAAGTGTAAGGCAACATGTATTGTGTTAGTGATGTTAATTATCATGTAGGACTTCTGAGTTTAGAGCAACTTTTCATTCATTCATATTTCATACTGAGTCCAAACATTATTCGTAAGTCAAGGTAGTTTTTAATGAGGTTATAAAACGTATGCTAACATGTTAGGTGTTACTTAGGACACAGTACAATTACATAGTAACACAGCATACATTAACATGCCATTTAATAATGTGTACATTTCTTTTTAGAACATCATGGTGATGAGGATGATGAGTATGATGAGGATGACGCCACAGAAGAGACTGAAATACAATCATGTGACCATGAAGAGGTGCCAATAGACCAAACCGCCAAATCGTCCATCAACTTCCACATACGATGCAATTGTAGCTTCAGAGGGAAAAATAGTGGACGCAGAAAATCGTCGCCATTCAGACATGATGACAGTGCTGGAAAGGATGATTGGACTGCAGGAAGAAACAGTATCACAATTGGCACATCTCCACAGAGTCTTCATTGAAGTGCCTAAACAGTTGCAAAAAATCAACACCTCATTCGAAGCATTAGTTGTTCAGCAAACACAAGCTAATTACTGGAGAATGACTAATGTACCACAATTCAACACCTCCCAGCCAGGATCTGTTCATGCAGGTCAGTTTTCACCACATTCATCTGATATTCATTCACCAGGCCCAAATGTTACCGGTCAAGTAGCAGACATTGCTGTGCAGGTTCCTGATGACATCCTACCGCTGCCATCTGTACAAATTCAGCAGCAGACACCTACAAAGGAGGCGACAAAAACAAAACAAGACACACATGAAACAGACCAACCATCACTTGTGCAGTGTCTACCAACTTGCTCACATGTGTCACTGGGCACAAGCCCTGTCCGTGAACAGTCACTACCCAAAAGCCCTGTAGGTGAGTCGCTGCCCAAAAGCCCTGTAGGTGAATCGCTGCCCAAAAGCCCTGTAGGTGAGTCGCTGCCCAAAAGCCCTGTAGGTGAATCGCTGCCCAAAAGCCCTGTAGGTGAATCGCTGCCCAAAAGCCCTGTAGGTGAATCACTGCCCACAAGCCCTGTAGGTGAGTCACTGGCCACAAGCCCTGTAGGTGAGTCACTGGCCACAAGCCCCGTAGGTGAACAGTCACTGGCCACAAGCCCTGCCCGTGAAGTGCCAGAGGCCACTCAAAGTGGCTCTGTTGTGCCTAAAGTTGGTGGCAAAAGAAAAAGGAAAATTCAAGAGACAACAAGCAGGCCTGTTACTCGCTCGCAAAAGGAACAAAAAAAATAAATGTTATAATTCAGAAAATATGTCTTTGGCCTTGTTTTGTTGACTTCAGATTATCTAATTACTATTGTATGTATGCTGAAGACTGTGTTGTTTCCAAACTTTCAACTATGTTCTTGTACACGTGAAGTTTTGGAAATGTTAACACTCATAATTAATTGTGTTATAAATATTTATGTTGTAATCGTCTGTTCAGTAATGGTCCACCAGGAGCCAGTTGCTAAGTTTAGAGAAGCTGCCATTGACTTTGCAGCAAAACATTGCATTTGGGTGTGTTAATTGATGTAAGAATTGCATATGCATATTAGTCACATGCAATTATTAAAACACCTAAGTAACTGCAAACATCTTTCTTGTACGTGTACAGCAGGATTATGTGTAAATTATTACTTACCTTTGCCTTGCTTGGCCATTGTAATTTTGTCCTTTAATCAGTTGTGTGTTCGTTTCTATAACATCTCAGAATGTATAATAATATATATATATACACACACACACTGAGTGTGAGTGTGAGTGTGAGTGTATATATATATATATATATATATATATATATATATATATATATATATATATATATATATATATATATATATATATATATATATATATATATATATATAGTACTATATAAACTGGTATACACAAACTAATACACTTCATGCTTCCTTGTGAAAACACTATTTTAATAATACAGGCCTAATGTTTGAGAAATATCCTAAGTATGAGACTAACAGTATTGTGCTTAAACAAATGTTTATTACTTAATTCAATCATGTTTCTCACCATTTAAATAGGTTTCATACAAGGTATACTTAATGCCATCAATGTTGTGTGTACTCCTGCAATATAAAAAAAAATTAAATATTATATATAAATATATATATATTTTTATAAGAGATATATTTATATATATATATATATATATATATATACACACGTATTTAAACTCATGCAGACAGGGAGTTAACCAGACTTTCACATACACACAGAAATGTAAGCGGGGAAAAAACATTTCTTTTTGCAGGTGTGTTTTTACTGATATGCCTGGCTAAGAAATATTTTCACACACTGGTCTTTGTTAGTTTTCAAAAAAACACTATGTGAACGCATTCACAGTCTAGGGATGTTTTTCACAAACGAGATAAAAGAAGGAGAAATGTTTCTCCCACAGTCCCATATCACGAACCACAACTGTTAACCCAATTAGACAAACAAATCCAATTGGCGTTTGAAATAAGGAGTCAAAGTAGTTACTTTTGTTGACCTTGACAAGGAAAAACAGGAGTTTGTTAGCCATTCAGCACATTCATTTTGATGAGCAAATAACACAGACCTGCACACAGCTTTTGTGCTACTCAGACATGGCTGATGAATTCGTTAACAATATTAATCCCCTTTTAGGGTATAAGTACATGATCTGTGAAGCCATCTTGAACAGTCGCGGACAGAAAGCAAGCACACGCCAAATCGATGATTTCATTCGAGCAAAATATCCTTATTACCAAGACCGTAAGCATGCACGGAATTTTAATTCCTCAATAAGATTCACTTTATCAAGTAATGACTTTTTTGAACGTGACCAGGATAAGCTACAACACACCTATGGTTTCTGGAAGATTGCCCCGGAAAAACAATTTCTCCTGAAAGACGGCACTTATATTGTCGTGAAAGGCATATTTATTCCTAATGGCAATAGCAATGTATCCGCTACTACTGATCCGTTTGAATCGATACGTGCTGCAATATCTGCAGCCTCCATTCCTGAAACCCACATTGTACAAGAACAAAAGTACTATGATTATGTACCAAGCCTTTCAGCTGAAAATGCATTGGAATGGGAACCGGAAGAAATGAACCTACCTCCCGACCAATTATTTGAAGAAAGCAGTGGCGATTCCTATGAGCGCATCCTGGAGGAGATATGTGCCATACTGGATTCAGCGGTTGGGTTAAGCGTGGATGAAAATGCCTTGCATTTCTGGAGCGACCAGTTGCAGCCAGGCGAAGAGTTAATTCTAGAAGAATGGTAAATATAACAATCGTTATGCGTTGACTCTGCGTTTAAATTTTTTTTTTTTTTGTAACCACCATTTTCACTTTCAATGCGTGGATACAGCGTAACATTGCAGACTGCATAACATGTAGCGATCACAAACAAATTGTTTCCTAATACAATATAGTAGGACCTGAAAGAGTAGTACACATTGCTGACGGAATAAATATACGTACTTTCCTATCCCTTTAAACATATTAGCAACATTTTACCATTACTCTAACACATACCTGTTTTGTTATCATGCAACATCTACAACATTGAAAACCGGGTCCACCACGTATGACGTGGGACCCTTGTCATGGGCCAAGGCGTCCTTAAAAAGGATTAGTGATGTAAGTCCCGCCCCCAAGCGACGTGCGCGCCTCAAAGCCTATTGGCTGTCATGTTTTGTTATAGTAACGGTAACTGCAGTGTGTGATGCGTGCGGCTCAGTGTTTGTAGGCGTACCCTGGGCGTTAGCCGAATGTTAATTGAGTGGGAGGAGTGTTAGCGTGCGTTTCACGCTGGCTTAACATGACGTCACACGTATTGCATTTGCGCATTGTGTTATCGGCCGTGCTTTCTGTTCAAACACGTCTGTTTAAAAAGAATACAGATGTACTCGTTTAGAACGAATGTAGTTTCGTCTTCATTGTATTTGAAATAAAGATGTTATGTTTACTGGTATTTTCAACATGTATTGAACGCACAACGTACGCTTTGTTTTGCGCATGCGCTAACAGTTAGTGGAGCCAAGCGTGAAGTGCGTGCGCACACAAAGATGTGCGCGCACATCTTTCAGTATACAGGCAACGTTCACTTCTTATACATAGTTATGCCTGCTACAAATTTAAAGAAACATTACATACTGATGAACAGTTTTACTTCTAACATATAAGTGAGTGACGTGTGTATCTACACAATCATATAGAGCTGCGTAACGCGTTGTCACGGATGCATATCTAGTAAGGTGCCATCTTTGACCATCATGTGTTTGCTGTATTTCAGAGATGTCGGGGAAGATACAATCGGATCAATGTATGATTTCAGAAGAGTCTACCTTTATATGAGATGATTGTGAGGAGGAGCCACCGACTACTATACTACATATGGAACTAATTTTATATTGCTTGCAGCGCTTATTAACAAACAATTAAAAATGTGATACCCTTATGCCTATATTGCATAAGCACTTAATTAACATAATGATGTTGCAAAAGAGTGCCTCATGAATTTTTATTGAGTGTTCTTTAATGACTACTAACATTTTATGACATGGTGTGTTTTATATATAACAACCATTCCCACTCTGCTAACACATTTGTGTATTCTAATATGTAATGGAACGTATGACTGTCGAAACTATGTAACAATAATAATAATAATATGAGCATGTTCATGTATAGGGCTGCTAGTTGTACGCAGCGATTTACAGACACATGTTTCAGCCTGAGGTCCCTGGCCCGTGGAACGTACAAATGTTTTTTTGCCGCATGAGGCACAGGGAGATAAAGTGACTTGGCCAAGGTCACAAGGAGCCCACACCGGGAATTGAACCAGACTCCCCTGCTTCAAAATATCAGTGCCAGTGTGTGTCTTTACTCACTGAGCCACTCCTTCTCCCAATGTAAAGGACACTTACAACCAAGTAGCCATTTAAATTTAAAATCTCTTGTTACATGGGTATGTAGATAAAATGGTTTGGGACTGTAGCAAATAATGTTACTGGCCAGATGTTATGGTCCCCTCCAATGCATGATGTTCTGAATATGACATCACCATCATGTTATGAAGTACGTTTCTGTGTATATTTCATTAACCTAACTAACTATAGTTTACTGTGTTTATTAATCGTTTAGAAATACATAGTATAGTCAATATGATGATATAAGCTACCATAATAAAGCTGGTGTTATCATTTGTCGGTGTTATACATGGATCCTACACCAATTGATAGAGACACAAACAGTTGTCTTAAAAAGTGTGTCTATGCTAGTGATGAATGTGCTCCCGTAAGTAAACAAATAAGTACAGTTATCCCCTTTTCTCCAACCACCTCTATATTACATTAATGGAAATTATAAGGAAACATACATAAAATGTGATGAAATGTGAGTAATCATTTTGTAATACAATGCACATGAAAGCTCAAGAGTAGCTAAATGCATATACATGATACAGAAAGTACATATATGTAACATTTGTGTTTAAACCAATATGTTGGGTTTTTAGTTCCAATAATTATAGGAAGATTGAGGTAGCCACATCTTATGAGAGATGTCAGCAAATATACATACCATGATCAGTCATACTGGAGATATACCTATAATGCAAAGGAACAATATATAAATTGCAAACATTGACATGCCATCTTCAGTACCGTAAACAACACAGCAAAGTGTGTATTTGGTGTTAAATGTACAACACCATGTATATTTCATGACATTCAAAATGTAAATCAGCCTGGTGTACACATCATCTGGATGTACATGTTACACTGCACCAATAACATTGTATGTAAGCATACTAGAAGCATGAATGATTATGGGCATAATATGTGTTTTGTCTTAGCATAAGGAATAACACAATGCTAAAATATTATTGCTTTGTTACCCAAGTTGTATTCACATACACACAACTAAAGTACAATTGAAGAGGGATTATATAACCTGTGCAACAATAACATACCGGTGCCACATCCCTTTGTGCACACAGCAGAGAAAAGAAAGGTGTGCAACCCATATTCATCTGTGTCCTAACAGAAGGTTATATAAAGAAACATTATTGTTAATATAACATAATTAAACTATAAAAGTAGTACTAGGAACATATGAGTTTGTACTTACAAGAAAAAAATGAATTGATGAGATTCTGTCGTGTCTGGCCACCACTGGCTGTTTGTTCATTTTCAGCAGCTACATGGGTGGGATGCTCGTCTACCAAAGCCTCAGCTAGGTCTGACTGTACATTGTGCCTGAGTGCAACATTGTGCAAAATGCAACAGGCAAGGATAATATCAGACACTTTTTGAGGCTTGTATAGAAGAGCCCCACCAGTTCTGTCCAGACACCTAAACCTGGTCTTGAGTAGGCCAAATGTCCTCTCTATAACAGATCTTGTAGATATATGGGCTGCATTGTACCTGTCCTCTGCTTCAGTTTGAGGGTTTAGCACCGGAGTCAAGAGCCACGGCCTAATTCCGTATCCTGAGTCACCTATAATGAATGGAGCACACATAAGCTGACATTAGTGATCAAATTGTACAATGCCAACATTCCTAAATCAACATGTGTTTTGTGTTAGAACATGTAAATATGTACTCACCCAGCAGCCAACCAGGTTCAAAATGTCCCTCTTCGAACGCATGGAAGACTGAAGAGTTCCTCAGGATAGAGGAATCGTGACTGGAACCAGGGAACTTGGGTACCACATGCATTATCCTCATCATGGCATCACATACCACCTGTACATTGAGTGAATGGTAGTGCTTCCGATTGCGGTACACATGCTCACTCTGACTAGGTGCAATCAAAGCAACATGTGTGCAATCGATTGCACCCAGCACAGATGGTATCCCTGCTATATTATAAAAGCCAGTCCTGACTTCCAGCCACTCTGTTGCCTCTGTAGGAAAATGAATATAATTCCTAGCGCGTCTATTGAGTGCATAGAGAAACTGGGTCAAGGCCCGCGAGAATGTAGATTGCGAGACCCCGCCCACTATGCCCACAGTTGTCTGGTATGACGCGGAAGCAAGATAATGTAATGAGCACAGCATTTTAACAAGCCCAGGGACTGCACGACCTCTGGCTGTGAAAAAATCTAAATCCCCCCTTATCTCCTCATAAAGAGCTAAGATTGCTGCTGAACTCAAACGATAGCGACTTACAATCTCCTCCTCACTCATCCCATCTAACAGGGTTCTCTCCCTGTACAGACGCGGACGAGGCACAAGTTGTCTCCTCTGTCTTCTCCTCTGATCTCCTGTCCCTCTACCTGTCCCTCGGCCTGTCCCTCTCCCTGTCCCTGTCGTATCCGCGTCACTGTCACTGTCCCTCGGTGTGTCCCTACCTTGCCCTATATCATTCTCTTGATCAGCAAGCATGTCATAGAAAAGAATGTTCCTGCGTCTCCTAAACATTCGCAACATTTTGAAATGAGTAGCTGTGAATGAGCAGGTAATGTGCGTCCTTTAAATAGGTATGTGATGATGTCAGGTGACATAGTAAAATGCAAGGTGTTACATTAACATAATAAAGTACTTCTGTGGCAAGCTGTGTGCACTTGTTGTTCTAAGTATTTGTTGTGTGTATTCTGCAGGGAATGATGATATTTGGCAATGATGTGACGTGAAGCTTTGTACAAAGATTGCTTGCAAATAAATAGTTGCATGTGCAATGCATGTAACACTTGTGAACGCAAGAGTCAGTCATGTAATGAGACAAAAAGGCTGAGATTGACGTGGGAAAAGTTTTGTGTAACATGTGTAATTATCCATGTTATTGTGACATGTTGGCAACAATGAATAGTCGTGTGCATATGCATGCATTTGTGTAAGGAGGATAGTTGGTATAGAATGAGTTTACAAGGTGTCCCAATGATGAATTACTGTACATGTGTGTATAAGTTAGGTTGAAGTGCTTGTAATGCAACGGTTACAATGTAAACATGCAATGTGATTGAGCGTCCAATAAGTGACGTCATGAAAATAGGGAGGACCCAAAAGTATATGTAAACATGAGAAGACAGATGTACATGAACGTTTAAAGATGCGTGTCACATTACAAGCATTGTGTAATGTAAAGGAAGATGAATATACTGTGTATGTGTGACATGTGTGACATGTGTAACATCATGTAAATAATTGTCGCTGAGTTGAGTAAAATGTGTGATATGATGTGAGGTTCTCCTTTAAGAGTGTAGTATAGTATTTTCCCTTGCCACATCATCACATGATGAGTAATGTGACCCGCAAATGCTGAAAACATGTAAAAGTCGAATGTTATGCAAATAAGACACATCAGCTGTGACACAATGCAGGGAATGCCCCCACACTGTAATGCAAATCCCCCTTGTATTGTGAGCAATGAAACGTAAACAGTACTATACTGTTATACGTCCCCGCTCCATTGACTTCCATTGATGTACAGAAGATTTTTTTTTTCTAAGTGCCGTTCCGGCAGCCTTAGCGATCGTTCTCCCGTCCAAAATGCCAACTTTAGTTGGCGGGAGAAATCGGCCATAACATCTCAATTTCGTAGTGCCGATCAGCCCCGATAAGCTGTTTTTTTGTTGTTGAATCCAGCCGATTTAAAAAAGTGGCGATCAGTGTCGAAAACAGGCTTATCGGCAGGCGACTGGCCATAACCAAATTATCGGCTCCGAAACCTGGCGATATGAAGCACTTATCGGCGCTTACTGAATCTCAAACCCAATTTTGGCTATAACATGGCCATATTTCCCTTATCAACGCTTACTGCATGAGGCCCTATATTCTATAAAAAAAAGAAAAGGATCTAGATACATTGGGTTTATTTTTGTATTTGACACACATCAATTTGTACTATATTTCTCTGGTCATATTTACTAAACAATCTTCTGCCATAAGGCGGCCCGTGTAACCCTTTCAGTGTCAAGGGTTTTTGCCACCTGTGTGGCCACACACACTTTCAAACTTTTGGTATACATTTGTATGGTTTCTGTGATCTGCTTTATATGTACTTATGAAAACGATATATTGATTTATTTTTTTCAGCACAAGTTTAGCTTTTCATTGGTATCTGTCTGGGGTGGATTGCATATCATGTGACCAATATATAATGTAATATATGAAAAAAAATACACAACAAAACAGAGCTCCTCATACTTCCTCTCAAACTTGGCCCTACTACCTCCTTCCACATTAGTGTTGGAAGTACTATCGTTCACCCAGTAGCCCAAGCACGCTGCCTAGGGGTCACACTCAACTCCTCTCTCACTTTCTCCTCTCACATTCATAACGTATCTAAAACCTGTTGCTTTTTCCTCCGCAATATAACAAAGATACGCCCTTTCCTCTGTTGCTCGACTGCTAAAACTCTGACTCAGGCCCTCATTCTCTCCCGTCTCGATTACTGTAACCTTACTTTTAAAGCTTTACACTCTTCTGCCCCTCCTTACATCTCGGCCCTAATTTCTCGCTATGCACCAGCCCAACTCTTGCATTCTGCTCAAGGATGCCTTCTCTCTACCCACTTTTGTATATAAAGCCCTCTCCCGCATTAAACCTTTCTCACTGACTGCCCCACACCTCTGGAATGGCCTTCCTCTCAATACCCACCTAGCACCCTCTCTATCCACCTTTAAGACCCACCTTAAGACACACTTGTTTAAAGAAGCATATGAGTAACACCGTGGCTAATACTACTGTAAACACAATGCTATCCTACTGTCTCTGTACGTTTTTCCTACCTACATTTAGTTCATTAACATTAATACTAAATATTATTGCTCTGTGTCTTCTCATGCACCCCCTTCCCCCTCCCCCCTCTCCTGCTCCAGACAGCAGGGCTTCAGCCACTACCCTCCCCAGACCCCTGGGGTTTGGTATGTTCCCCCCCCCCCCCTAGCAGTTGGAACAGTCCTGCCCTGTTTCCTGCTTTGCCAGCCTTGCATTAGCTCTTTTAAAGCTTGCACAGCTAAGTGGTCTCCCCCAACTGCTCTCCCCATACAGGTAAGTGGTTTCCCCCAACTGCTCTCCCTGTAAGTGGTCTCTCCCGACTGCTCTCCCCGTCAGTATTTTTTTTTCACCTTCTCCTTATTTATGCATCCCCAAGTTTTCTATTTATTGCTGCTCATGTCTATTAATAAAGTTATTCAGAAATCCAAGGAGGACTCCATTTTGCATGAAGAAGGAGAGGAGAATATCTGCCTGTCAAAGCTTCGTGAGCCCCAGGCAGCTTAGGACAAAATATATATACTGTTCGTTTAAATGCTTTCATCTGTACTGGACGTGCCTGTAGTGCAGAGAATTGCATGTGTCAGTTTAAAAATACATCAGTTCAGGATTATCCAATAATGTATTTTACGGGAGAAAGGTAACAAACAGGACAGGAAATTGTGATTCTTAGCAATATCATCTCAGGATTCTACCTGTTGCAACCTCAACCTTTTTTTAAATTATTTTTCAACTTCAAATTTTATTCATAAGGCATAACAGACAATTATACATTTTGTCTCCTGAGTTCTCATAACATAGGTTAACACAGATACCCAGCAAGCTCAAACTCCCACGCCCACCACAAAGTGAATATATATTTATGTCAACCAGAGAGCTACTGAGCGTGGCAATTGTATATAACAAGAGACAGGGGGTGCCCAATGCTGCATCCAATTGACAAAACATATAAAGTAAATACTTCAATAATAATAATTGGTTATTTAGTTAACCCTTTGGCCAAAGGCGTCATAAGCCTGCATACCAACGTCAAGGTATAACCAAAATAATGCAGGTCCTACACTACACTGTGAACCCTTCCCTTTACCTCTGTGAGAGGGGAAATAACCATAATGGGTCTTGTTCCTGCAGCAAGTGAAATGACCTTCCAAGTTAAAAGGGTGAAGGAGGAGGAGTGAGCTCTGGGGGGAGGTGCCACAGCCTCCAAAGAGACATAGGTTAACACAGATACCCAGCAAGCTCAAACTCCCACGCCCACCACAAAGTGAATATATATTTATGTCAACCAGAGAGCTACTGAGCGTGGCAATTGTATATAACAAGAGACAGGGGGTGCCCAATGCTGCATCCAATTGACAAAACATATAAAGTAAATACTTCAATAATAATAATTGGTTATTTAGTTAACCCTTTGGCCAAAGGCGTCATAAGCCTGCATACCAACGTCAAGGTATAACCAAAATAATGCAGGTCCTACACTACACTGTGAACCCTTCCCTTTACCTCTGTGAGAGGGGAAATAACCATAATGGGTCTTGTTCCTGCAGCAAGTGAAATGACCTTCCAAGTTAAAAGGGTGAAGGAGGAATCTATTTTGATCTGGTTTGAAACTGATTGGCCGGCGAAGCCGGCCAATTCAGTTGAACAGCAATTCTACTTGTTACCAAGTAGAACAAAGATAAACCAGTCAAACAAAAATGAAATGAACCCAACAAGTGCACTGATGAAGTGCACTTAAAACAGAAGGGTTAAATCTGAAGAACCCTGATTGGTGGATACCGAGCAAAGCACCCCGCCTAACGCCCACTGGGAGGCAAACTCTGAAACCGTCCCAGTAGACTCGGCGTACGAGTACTCTGCCCGAATACGGGAGTGCACCAGCGCCCGGAACATGACCACGATGTTTGTCGGGACCCCCCCCTCCAAACACTGCTTCCTGGTTTTACAAATGGCTACCTTAGCCAATGCCAGGAGCAGGTTGACCAGGAGATCCCTAGGCTTATTGTCCCGGGACACTGGGCACCCAAAAATAAAAAGATGAGGTGAGAAGTGCAACCAGAACAGCAGGAGCAAGCTCCTCAAGAAGGAAAAGAGGGGTTGCAGTCTGGCACAACTCGAATAAATGTGATATACGGACTCCCGCTCGCCACAGAAGGGACAGGTGGCGGGGGAGTCCGTGAAGTGTGCCAAATACTCTCCTGTGCTCAGTGCTCCGTGGAGGACTCTCCAACTCAAATCCCCGGCGGGACGGGGAACCAAAGATGAATAGAGTTCCCTCCACCGGGGTCTCTCATCCTCGTTCGCTGGGAATACCCGCCTCCAGATGGTGTCTGGGCGGGTGACAAGGGCGAGGTAATGCACTATATGGAGCACCAGAGAATACAGGACTTTCCTCGGCATGCCGCGGAAACATGCCGGGGACATTTCCCCCAACTTGCTGAGGTTGGGGGAGAGAAGAGCCCGAGGGGGTTGCCGTGACCTTGGTTCCACGCAAAGATCCGGAGAGCCGAAGTTGAAAGGATGACAAGGCTCTCCGGTCTGCAATACCCCCTCAATGAAGGTGCGGGAGTCGGGGTGTATGGCATCTTTAATCTCCTGGATCAAACGACGAGGGACGCGGGCACTACGCAGCCCCATACGGGGCGCGAGCACCTCTGCCCCTACCCAATCCCGCCGCTCATAGTCCAGGAGATCCCCGACTCTGGTCACCTGCGCCAGGATTAGCCGGCGGCAAATAGAGGATGAATCCAACATCCGAGCCCCCACTGCTGGATTATACAGCAAGGGCTCGGCGAGGAAATCAACCCCCACCGCCTGTTCCTTCCTGGTCGCGGAGACCAGTTTCCAGGCCTTCAGTAAGTCCCGATAGTATGCCGGCAGCTCCGAGAGGTTTCTACCTAAACCCTCGGGCCTGATGAAAAAGAGTTGCCGGTCATACCTCATATTGCGCAGCTGGCGAAAGAAAAAGGTTGCCAGCTGGCACCACTGCGGAGACGGATCTGCGAATAGGTATCTCTGCAGGTATTGGAGGCGGAAAGTGTGTAACTGGGAGCGGACACACACCACTCCCTGTCCACCCTCCTCCAAAGGGAGACACACAACTCCCACAGAGACCCAATGCTTCCCCATCCAGAGAAAATCCATCAACTTCCTCTGGATCTTGTTGATAAATTCGGGGGTCGGACCCATGGCTATCAGCCGGTGCCAAAGCTGACTGGCCACTAGCTGATTAATCACCAGGGTTCTTCCCCTAAGGGAAAGCATTCTCGACAGATACACCCATGACCCCAGACGAGCAATGACCCGTTCTTCAAGATCACTGAAGTTTTCTGGGGCAGGGTCCTCTGCAGCAGACAGGTAGACTCCCAGATACTTGAGAGTATCGCTCCCCCACGAGATATTACGAAACGTGGGGGGCAAAGAGTCCACCTTTAAGGGACCCACCAAGATGCCGGAGCACTTGGACCAGTTGATCCGAGCAGAAGAGGCCGCGGTGTAGACCTCTTGACACTCCTGTGCCCGCTCTAGATCATCTAGGTCCTGGGCCACGAGGAGCACATCATCGGCATAAGCCGACAGGACTACCCGCATGTCGGGCTCCTGCAGCACCAGCCCGGTAAGCCTCTTCCTCAGTAGGCAGAGGAAGGGCTCAATGGCCAGCGCGTACAGTTGCCCAGACAGGGGGCACCCTTGACGCACTCCCCGACCAAACACAAAAGGTGCCGTCAGGGACCAGTTAATCTTCACCAGACACTCTGCAGAAGCGTACAGCATCTGGAGAAAGCCCACAAATTGTGGGCCGAAGCCAAACGCCCGCAGGGTCTGCATAAGGTAACGGTGATCCACTCTGTCAAACGCCTTCTCCTGATCTAGGGACAGGAAGGCGAGTGATAGACCAGTCCTCTGTGCGTAATGCATCAGGTCCCGGACCAGAAAAATGTTGTCATGAATGCTCCGGCCCGGGACAGTATAGGACTGGTCAGGGTGAATCACCTCTGCCAGTACGGACTTGAGCCTCAGCGAAAGCGCTTTGGCTACGATCTTATAGTCCGTGCTGAGCAGTGAGACCGGTCGCCAATTAGAGATCTGACGGAGATCCCCCTTCTTCGGCAGCAAAGACAGTATTGCCCGCCGACACGAAAGTGGCATCTCACCGATCTCCAGGGCTTCGGCTAGGACCTCGGTGAAATCAGGTCCCAGCATCTCCCAGAAAAACCGGAAGAACTCCACAGTCAGCCCGTCTAGCCCCGGCGCTTTTCCGCGGGACATGAGACTGAGGGCTTCAGAGAGCTCGGCCAGAGTCAAAGGTAACTCAAGCCGCTCCCTTCCATCCTCACCGACCGTGGGAAGCCCCTCCCATAAGACCCTGCATTTATCTGGCTGGATGGACTCCGGAGAGAAAAGATCTACATAGAATCTCCGGGTTCTGTCCCGGATGCTCTCCGGGTCAGTCAGAGGGGTACCGTCCTCTGCCAACAGGCATGTGATATGTCTACGGTTTCCCCTCTTTTTCTCCAGCGTGTAGAAGAGGCGCGACCCGCGATCCATCTCTCGAAGGAAGTTGATGCGGGATCGCACATACGCCCCCCGAGCTCTCCGATCTTCCAATTCCCGGAGAGCGCACTTCCTCTCCATGTACATACTCTGCAGGTATTGGTCTCCCGCCACAGACAGCCGCTTCTCGAGATCGAGCACCTCCTCCCTGAGGGCCTCGATCTCAGCATCGCGCCGCCCGCTGGCACCTCTGGTGTATTCCTGACATACGAGGCGCAGATGAACCTTGCCCACGTCCCACCACTGCTCTAACGTGGCAAAGTCTGACCTGCAACCTCTCCAGGCCATCCAAAAGTCTCTGACCGACGTCGCAAACCCCTTGTCCTCCAACAACGAATTGTTGAAATGCCAATAAGCGGCCGAAGGTGCTGCAGGTAGCAGCATCAGCGTCACGGACGCACAATTGTGGTCCGAAAACGGCGCCAGCCTAATAGTACTGGACTGGGCTCGCGACAGGCTGTGGCTGGAAATATACAGTCTGTCGATCCGGGACCAGGACATCCGTTCACCCCTAAACACCCTAACATGGGTGAACTCAGTGGATGCCTCAGGATGTTGTTCTCGCCAGACGTCTACCAAGGAGTAGCGGGTGATGACCTCCCGCAAGGCCGACGCAGAACACGGGTGTGGCTCCTGACCATTCCGGTCCTTCCGAGCCTCGAGGGTACAGTTAAAATCACCCCCGAGCACCACGTATTCGTCCGCGTCGACTGTCTCCAGGTATTCAGACATTCTGACGAAGAACTGCCTTCTCAGGGGTCCGGTGGCAGGAGCATACACGTTCAGGAAATTAAACGTGTAGTCCTCGTGTCGGACCCTGATATGCAACAGGCGACCTGGAACAACAGCTTTGGCAAGCAGCAGCTCTGGTTGAAAGGACTCAGAGAACAGGGTCACCACCCCACTAGATGTTGAAGTGAGATGGCTGAAGAAGACACTGCCTCGCCACTCCAAATGCCAGCTGGCTTCAGCCTCTGGAGTGGTATGGGTTTCCTGCAGGAAACTCACAGAATACTTCCCCTTCTGCAAGAAGGAGAGTACCTGGAACCTGCGAAACCCATCCTTACAGCCGTTAACATTTAGCGTACCGATGCTTAACGCCATTGGTAATCAGGAGTTTTTTGGTTCCCCACAGGTGCTCAGGGTACTATACCCTGAGAAGCCTTTACGTGGTCTCGCATCACTTTTTCAAACTTCAGGACCCGAATATGGATAGCCCCAGAGATTTTGGCCTTGTGGTTGGCCCTGATGTAAGCTCCGAGAGAGTGGAGAATGACCGAGGCATCTTTCCACTTCTCAAGGGCCAACTTCACCTTAAAGTTTTTATGCTTGCAGAGGGTATCCTCTAGGAAAGCATCTAGCTCCTTGGCAGGGATAACAGGGGTCAAATAGTCCACCGACTCCACGGTGCCAGAAGACTCCTCACTGAGCCCCAACTCCCTAAGCTCCTGTTGACTGAAAGGCTTAAGACCCTCACCCTCCCCTGCGGGGGTCTCTCTCAGTTCTACAGTGGGTTCCCCCTTCGGTGTTTCCACGAGGGGGTCCACTAAATCCTCCACTTCCAACCCCGGGATAGGATGTTCAGGGGTATCTGGTGGTGGCATGGCAGAGGCAGCGGTTTCTGGAGTGACCTTGTGAACCAAAAAGGTACCCATTACCCTCCTGGTCTCCTCTATCGCCGTGTAAGTAAACGGAATGTTAGGGGCCTTCGCCTCAATCACGGGAGGGCACTCTTCTGTAGGCACCCCAAGGAGAGAGTCTAGCCTGGCAGTCATCTTTGACAAAGACCAAAACTCCCCACTAAGAGGGCTCATGTCAGATAGCCTCCAGTTGAAATCCGAAGTGCTCACTAAAGCATCCCTACCTACACCTGCCTCCCCCTCTCCATCCTCAACCATGGGGGTCAGCCCTAGCCCATCCCCTACTTCTGGTGACGCAAAACCTGACTCCGCCTCAGGTGCAACACTCGAAGGCGGTACAGCCGGAGGGGGATCTTGGCTGGCTCCAAAGATAGGTGCACTCGGCAAGGCAAATTCACCAAAGCACAATTCTCCTGGGGATGCTCTCCAACCGGGAGGGGCGTTGAGAGGCACCCCAACGTCTATATCTATGGGCAAGGCCTCATGCTGCTGAGCATTTTGGCCTTCCACCCCAGAGACGCCGGGTACCTTCAGTTGTATTCCCTCCAGAAATTCGAGGGGGGGGGGCTGTACGTGTGTGGGATCTGGTTTACACTGGCTACTCGTAACTAGTGGTCTGGACAGGACCACCTTGTACGGAACTGATGTTACGTCCCGCTTCAGAGACTTCAGAGGGTAAACGTAATACGGTTCACCCTCCTCTACCTCCTCAATCACCCTCTTATTTGTTTTAAATTTGCTCTTTCTAGGGATTGATTCCCCAGGAGAGATTGCCGCTACCTCCATAACAGGAGCTTCCTCCTGCTCCCCCACACTCTGTACGGTGCTTAAATTGGGGGTAAGGTGTTCTTGGGGGGGGACAGCGACAACAGAGGGTGACTGTTGTGGGGTGACTTTTCCTTTCTCCCTTTTTGTAGGGGGGAGAGGTTCAGATGTCACTGTTTGAGTTGAGGCAGTGACATCTTCTGTGATCCCAGGGGGGACCTGGGCCCTTGAGGTCTTTTCCTTCTCCCTCTGTTCTTTGGGGAGAGGTTCAGATGTCACTGTTTGAGATGGGCCAGTGACATCTTCTGTGGTCCCAGGGGGGGCCTGGGCCCTCAAGGGCTTTCCTTTCTCTCTCTTTTCTTGGGGGAGAGGTGTAGATGTCACCGCCCGAGATGGGCCAGCGACATCTTCTGTGGTCCCAGGGGGGGCCTGGGCCCTCAAGGGCTTTCCTTTCTCCCTCTGTTCTTTGGGGAGAGGTGCAGATGTCACCGCCCGAGATGGGGCAGCGACATCTGCTGTGGTCCCAGGGGGGGGCTGGGCCCCCAAGGGCTCCGCCGCGGTGGGCGCAACGGCACAGGGTATTTCCCCCTGGGGGGAGACAGTGATAACAGAGGGTGGTCGCTCCAGGGCGACCCCCTCTCCTTCTCTCCGCTCTCCAGGGAGAGGTGCAGAAGTCACTGTTCCAGATGGGACAGCGACATCTCTTGTGGTCCCAGGAGGGACCTGGGCCCCTGAGGGCCCCGCTGTGGTGGGCACAGTGGTACGGGGTGTCTTGGCAGAGGGAGGGGTGGGTGTAGGAATTGGGATAGGTCCTCTGTTCCCTTTGGGGCAACTCCTACGAGTGTGCCCCAGCTCCTTGCACAGATAACATCTAATTCCCTCCGTGCCATAGAACACTGTGTACATTATGCCCTCATAGGGCACCCTAAAAGAACCCTCCACAGATTCTGTGCTCCCCGGCAGCAGCACTTGTACCTGCCGCCTAAATGAGAGCACGTGCCTCAGCGCTCTATCCCTGCAGCCCAGCGGAATTTTTGTTATGGGAGACTTAATGTCTCCCAGGACTTGCAGGTGCAGCCGCATGAGACTATCTGGGATGAAGGGGGGCACATTGGAGAGAATAATTCTAGTGCCTAACCCCTCCATGGGTTCTATAGGGATGTAGATTCCCCCTACACTGATGCCTTTCTGCACCAGGGTGTGCTTGGCAGCCAGCGTACGGAGGAAGAAAACGCCTCTCCCGTACATCTTGCTGGCCGCCACCACAGCAGAGGGACCCACAACGTCTGCCACAGCCCTAACATAAATCTCCATGCTAAGGCCAGGTGACATTGGGCACCTCACCCCAAGCTTCCTGCTCAGACAGGGTGTGGCCCCAGCATTGTTATTGCCGGGGCCGACGCCTGCAGCTGCCACCTGCACCCAAGTTGAACCTGGGACTGCAGGGGTTAAACTGACAAGAGGAGCTGGGGGAGGTGTGGCCAGGGCACTGGAAGTACCAGGCCTTGGGCTATGGTTGTTACTCCTAAGGGCCCCAGTTTTAGGAGTCCGATGTCCAGGTGTGGCCCCTGTTGCTGCACTAGTCCTGTTCCCCCCAGGCATGATGAAATAAGCCTCTAAGTAAGGGGAGGAAATAGTGCTTAGGGAGAGAGATGCAGGGAGGTAACTGTTTCTTTTAAGAACCAATTAACTATCTCTCTGCACAGGGAGGGAATGAAAAACAGCTTTTAAAACCTGCTGTAATTTTCTCTTTCTCCCTTTAATTATTTAACTCTCTCTCTCTTATAAGAAACCACACACAAAAAAGAAGGTTTTAAAGTAAGACACAGAGCTCTCAATTGCAAATGAAAAAGAAAGAAATCAGGCTTTAAATTAAATTGAAAACTGGAAGTAAAAAACAACCAGAGGTGGGGGAGGGGAGAGGGGTTGAGACTGCAATTCCTGCCAGCCAAATTGCAGCTTTGCTGGGTTGAAATACAGCAGCCTCTGGGTGAAAACAAAAACGGTTTTTAAACCTGAAAAAAAAAAACACCCAAACCCTCTACAAAAACCACTGTATACTCACAGTATACTCCCCCACAGATCCACACCAAAGTATACCAAAAAATAAAGAATAAAAGAAAAAAAGAAAGAATACAACCTGATTCTTCAGCAATTGCCTGGGAACTCTGAGTGGAAGAGAAGCAGGCTCCAGCACAGCTTCACACAGGAAAACAGGGCCTATGCAGAACCCTTCCTTTTACCTCTGTGAGAGGGGAAATAACCATAATGGGTCTTGTTCCTGCAGCAAGTGAAATGACCTTCCAAGTTAAAAGGGTGAAGGAGGAGGAGTGAGCTCTGGGGGGAGGTGCCACAGCCTCCAAAGAGACATAGGTTAACACAGATACCCAGCAAGCTCAAACTCCCACGCCCACCACAAAGTGAATATATATTTATGTCAACCAGAGAGCTACTGAGCGTGGCAATTGTATATAACAAGAGACAGGGGGTGCCCAATGCTGCATCCAATTGACAAAACATATAAAGTAAATACTTCAATAATAATAATTGGTTATTTAGTTAACCCTTTGGCCAAAGGCGTCATAAGCCTGCATACCAACGTCAAGGTATAACCAAAATAATGCAGGTCCTACACTACACTGTGAACCCTTCCCTTTACCTCTGTGAGAGGGGAAATAACCATAATGGGTCTTGTTCCTGCAGCAAGTGAAATGACCTTCCAAGTTAAAAGGGTGAAGGAGGAGGAGTGAGCTCTGGGGGGAGGTGCCACAGCCTCCAAAGAGACATAGGTTAACACAGATACCCAGCAAGCTCAAACTCCCATGCCCACCACAAAGTGAATATATATTTATGTCAACCAGAGAGCTACTGAGCGTGGCAATTGTATATAACAAGAGACAGGGGGTGCCCAATGCTGCATCCAATTGACAAAACATATAAAGTAAATACTTCAATAATAATAATTGGTTATTTAGTTAACCCTTTGGCCAAAGGCGTCATAAGCCTGCATACCAACGTCAAGGTATAACCAAAATAATGCAGGTCCTACACTACACTGTGAACCCTTCCCTTTACCTCTGTGAGAGGGGAAATAACCATAATGGGTCTTGTTCCTGCAGCAAGTGAAATGACCTTCCAAGTTAAAAGGGTGAAGGAGGAGGAGTGAGCTCTGGGGGGAGGTGCCACAGCCTCCAAAGAGACATAGGTTAACACAGATACCCAGCAAGCTCAAACTCCCACGCCCACCACAAAGTGAATATATATTTATGTCAACCAGAGAGCTACTGAGCGTGGCAATTGTATATAACAAGAGACAGGGGGTGCCCAATGCTGCATCCAATTGACAAAACATATAAAGTAAATACTTCAATAATAATAATTGGTTATTTAGTTAACCCTTTGGCCAAAGGCGTCATAAGCCTGCATACCAACGTCAAGGTATAACCAAAATAATGCAGGTCCTACACTACACTGTGAACCCTTCCCTTTACCTCTGTGAGAGGGGAAATAACCATAATGGGTCTTGTTCCTGCAGCAAGTGAAATGACCTTCCAAGTTAAAAGGGTGAAGGAGGAGGGGTGAGCTCTGGGGGGAGGTGCCACAGCCTCCAAAGAGACATAGGTTAACACAGATACCCAGCAAGCTCAAACTCCCACGCCCACCACAAAGTGAATATATATTTATGTCAACCAGAGAGCTACTGAGCGTGGCAATTGTATATAACAAGAGACAGGGGGTGCCCAATGCTGCATCCAATTGACAAAACATATAAAGTAAATACTTCAATAATAATAATTGGTTATTTAGTTAACCCTTTGGCCAAAGGCGTCATAAGCCTGCATACCAACGTCAAGGTATAACCAAAATAATGCAGGTCCTACACTACACTGTGAACCCTTCCCTTTACCTCTGTGAGAGGGGAAATAACCATAATGGGTCTTGTTCCTGCAGCAAGTGAAATGACCTTCCAAGTTAAAAGGGTGAAGGAGGAGGAGTGAGCTCTGGGGGGAGGTGCCACAGCCTCCAAAGAGACATAGGTTAACACAGATACCCAGCAAGCTCAAACTCCCACGCCCACCACAAAGTGAATATATATTTATGTCAACCAGAGAGCTACTGAGCGTGGCAATTGTATATAACAAGAGACAGGGGGTGCCCAATGCTGCATCCAATTGACAAAACATATTGGGCATTGGGCACCCCCTGTCTCTTGTTATATACAATTGCCACGCTCAGTAGCTCTCTGGTTGACATAAATATATATTCACTTTGTGGTGGGCGTGGGAGTTTGAGCTTGCTGGGTATCTGTGTTAACCTATGTCTCTTTGGAGGCTGTGGCACCTCCCCCCAGAGCTCACTCCTCCTCCTTCACCCTTTTAACTTGGAAGGTCATTTCACTTGCTGCAGGAACAAGACCCATTATGGTTATTTCCCCTCTCACAGAGGTAAAAGGAAGGGTTCTGCATAGGCCCTGTTTTCCTGTGTGAAGCTGTGCTGGAGCCTGCTTCTCTTCCACTCAGAGTTCCCAGGCAATTGCTGAAGAATCAGGTTGTATTCTTTCTTTTTTTCTTTTATTCTTTATTTTTTGGTATACTTTGGTGTGGATCTGTGGGGGAGTATACTGTGAGTATACAGTGGTTTTTGTAGAGGGTTTGGGTGTTTTTTTTTCAGGTTTAAAAACCGTTTTTGTTTTCACCCAGAGGCTGCTGTATTTCAACCCAGCAAAGCTGCAATTTGGCTGGCAGGAATTGCAGTCTCAACCCCTCTCCCCTCCCCCACCTCTGGTTGTTTTTTACTTCCAGTTTTCAATTTAATTTAAAGCCTGATTTCTTTCTTTTTCATTTGCAATTGAGAGCTCTGTGTCTTACTTTAAAACCTTCTTTTTTGTGTGTGGTTTCTTATAAGAGAGAGAGAGTTAAATAATTAAAGGGAGAAAGAGAAAATTACAGCAGGTTTTAAAAGCTGTTTTTCATTCCCTCCCTGTGCAGAGAGATAGTTAATTGGTTCTTAAAAGAAACAGTTACCTCCCTGCATCTCTCTCCCTAAGCACTATTTCCTCCCCTTACTTAGAGGCTTATTTCATCATGCCTGGGGGGAACAGGACTAGTGCAGCAACAGGGGCCACACCTGGACATCGGACTCCTAAAACTGGGGCCCTTAGGAGTAACAACCATAGCCCAAGGCCTGGTACTTCCAGTGCCCTGGCCACACCTCCCCCAGCTCCTCTTGTCAGTTTAACCCCTGCAGTCCCAGGTTCAACTTGGGTGCAGGTGGCAGCTGCAGGCGTCGGCCCCGGCAATAACAATGCTGGGGCCACACCCTGTCTGAGCAGGAAGCTTGGGGTGAGGTGCCCAATGTCACCTGGCCTTAGCATGGAGATTTATGTTAGGGCTGTGGCAGACGTTGTGGGTCCCTCTGCTGTGGTGGCGGCCAGCAAGATGTACGGGAGAGGCGTTTTCTTCCTCCGTACGCTGGCTGCCAAGCACACCCTGGTGCAGAAAGGCATCAGTGTAGGGGGAATCTACATCCCTATAGAACCCATGGAGGGGTTAGGCACTAGAATTATTCTCTCCAATGTGCCCCCCTTCATCCCAGATAGTCTCATGCGGCTGCACCTGCAAGTCCTGGGAGACATTAAGTCTCCCATAACAAAAATTCCGCTGGGCTGCAGGGATAGAGCGCTGAGGCACGTGCTCTCATTTAGGCGGCAGGTACAAGTGCTGCTGCCGGGGAGCACAGAATCTGTGGAGGGTTCTTTTAGGGTGCCCTACGAGGGCATAATGTACATAGTGTTCTATGGCACGGAGGGAATTAGATGTTATCTGTGCAAGGAGCTGGGGCACACTCGTAGGAGTTGCCCCAAAGGGAACAGAGGACCTATCCCAACTCCTACACCCACCCCTCCCTCTGCCAAGACACCCCGTACCACTGTGCCCACCACAGCGGGGCCCTCAGGGGCCCAGGTCCCTCCTGGGACCACAAGAGATGTCGCTGTCCCATCTGGAACAGTGACTTCTGCACCTCTCCCTGGAGAGCGGAGAGAAGGAGAGGGGGTCGCCCTGGAGCGACCACCCTCTGTTATCACTGTCTCCCCCCAGGGGGAAATACCCTGTGCCGTTGCGCCCACCGCGGCGGAGCCCTTGGGGGCCCAGCCCCCCCCTGGGACCACAGCAGATGTCGCTGCCCCATCTCGGGCGGTGACATCTGCACCTCTCCCCAAAGAACAGAGGGAGAAAGGAAAGCCCTTGAGGGCCCAGGCCCCCCCTGGGACCACAGAAGATGTCGCTGGCCCATCTCGGGCGGTGACATCTACACCTCTCCCCCAAGAAAAGAGAGAGAAAGGAAAGCCCTTGAGGGCCCAGGCCCCCCCTGGGACCACAGAAGATGTCACTGGCCCATCTCAAACAGTGACATCTGAACCTCTCCCCAAAGAACAGAGGGAGAAGGAAAAGACCTCAAGGGCCCAGGTCCCCCCTGGGATCACAGAAGATGTCACTGCCTCAACTCAAACAGTGACATCTGAACCTCTCCCCCCTACAAAAAGGGAGAAAGGAAAAGTCACCCCACAACAGTCACCCTCTGTTGTCGCTGTCCCCCCCCAAGAACACCTTACCCCCAATTTAAGCACCGTACAGAGTGTGGGGGAGCAGGAGGAAGCTCCTGTTATGGAGGTAGCGGCAATCTCTCCTGGGGAATCAATCCCTAGAAAGAGCAAATTTAAAACAAATAAGAGGGTGATTGAGGAGGTAGAGGAGGGTGAACCGTATTACGTTTACCCTCTGAAGTCTCTGAAGCGGGACGTAACATCAGTTCCGTACAAGGTGGTCCTGTCCAGACCACTAGTTACGAGTAGCCAGTGTAAACCAGATCCCACACACGTACAGCCCCCCCCCCTCGAATTTCTGGAGGGAATACAACTGAAGGTACCCGGCGTCTCTGGGGTGGAAGGCCAAAATGCTCAGCAGCATGAGGCCTTGCCCATAGATATAGACGTTGGGGTGCCTCTCAACGCCCCTCCCGGTTGGAGAGCATCCCCAGGAGAATTGTGCTTTGGTGAATTTGCCTTGCCGAGTGCACCTATCTTTGGAGCCAGCCAAGATCCCCCTCCGGCTGTACCGCCTTCGAGTGTTGCACCTGAGGCGGAGTCAGGTTTTGCGTCACCAGAAGTAGGGGATGGGCTAGGGCTGACCCCCATGGTTGAGGATGGAGAGGGGGAGGCAGGTGTAGGTAGGGATGCTTTAGTGAGCACTTCGGATTTCAACTGGAGGCTATCTGACATGAGCCCTCTTAGTGGGGAGTTTTGGTCTTTGTCAAAGATGACTGCCAGGCTAGACTCTCTCCTTGGGGTGCCTACAGAAGAGTGCCCTCCCGTGATTGAGGCGAAGGCCCCTAACATTCCGTTTACTTACACGGCGATAGAGGAGACCAGGAGGGTAATGGGTACCTTTTTGGTTCACAAGGTCACTCCAGAAACCGCTGCCTCTGCCATGCCACCACCAGATACCCCTGAACATCCTATCCCGGGGTTGGAAGTGGAGGATTTAGTGGACCCCCTCGTGGAGACACCGAAGGGGGAACCCACTGTAGAACTGAGAGAGACCCCCGCAGGGGAGGGTGAGGGTCTTAAGCCTTTCAGTCAACAGGAGCTTAGGGAGTTGGGGCTCAGTGAGGAGTCTTCTGGCACCGTGGAGTCGGTGGACTATTTGACCCCTGTTATCCCTGCCAAGGAGCTAGATGCTTTCCTAGAGGATACCCTCTGCAAGCATAAAAACTTTAAGGTGAAGTTGGCCCTTGAGAAGTGGAAAGATGCCTCGGTCATTCTCCACTCTCTCGGAGCTTACATCAGGGCCAACCACAAGGCCAAAATCTCTGGGGCTATCCATATTCGGGTCCTGAAGTTTGAAAAAGTGATGCGAGACCACGTAAAGGCTTCTCAGGGTATAGTACCCTGAGCACCTGTGGGGAACCAAAAAACTCCTGATTACCAATGGCGTTAAGCATCGGTACGCTAAATGTTCACGGCTGTAAGGATGGGTTTCGCAGGTTCCAGGTACTCTCCTTCTTGCAGAAGGGGAAGTATTCTGTGAGTTTCCTGCAGGAAACCCATACCACTCCAGAGGCTGAAGCCAGCTGGCATTTGGAGTGGCGAGGCAGTGTCTTCTTCAGCCATCTCATTTCAACATCTAGTGGGGTGGTGACCCTGTTCTCTGAGTCCTTTCAACCAGAGCTGCTGCTTGCCAAAGCTGTTGTTCCAGGTCGCCTGTTGCATATCAGGGTCCGACACGAGGACTACACGTTTAATTTCCTGAACGTGTATGCTCCTGCCACCGGACCCCTGAGAAGGCAGTTCTTCGTCAGAATGTCTGAATACCTGGAGACAGTCGACGCGGATGAATACGTGGTGCTCGGGGGTGATTTTAACTGTACCCTCGAGGCTCGGAAGGACCGGAATGGTCAGGAGCCACACCCGTGTTCTGCGTCGGCCTTGCGGGAGGTCATCACCCGCTACTCCTTGGTAGACGTCTGGCGAGAACAACATCCTGAGGCATCCACTGAGTTCACCCATGTTAGGGTGTTTAGGGGTGAACGGATGTCCTGGTCCCGGATCGACAGACTGTATATTTCCAGCCACAGCCTGTCGCGAGCCCAGTCCAGTACTATTAGGCTGGCGCCGTTTTCGGACCACAATTGTGCGTCCGTGACGCTGATGCTGCTACCTGCAGCACCTTCGGCCGCTTATTGGCATTTCAACAATTCGTTGTTGGAGGACAAGGGGTTTGCGACGTCGGTCAGAGACTTTTGGATGGCCTGGAGAGGTTGCAGGTCAGACTTTGCCACGTTAGAGCAGTGGTGGGACGTGGGCAAGGTTCATCTGCGCCTCGTATGTCAGGAATACACCAGAGGTGCCAGCGGGCGGCGCGATGCTGAGATCGAGGCCCTCAGGGAGGAGGTGCTCGATCTCGAGAAGCGGCTGTCTGTGGCGGGAGACCAATACCTGCAGAGTATGTACATGGAGAGGAAGTGCGCTCTCCGGGAATTGGAAGATCGGAGAGCTCGGGGGGCGTATGTGCGATCCCGCATCAACTTCCTTCGAGAGATGGATCGCGGGTCGCGCCTCTTCTACACGCTGGAGAAAAAGAGGGGAAACCGTAGACATATCACATGCCTGTTGGCAGAGGACGGTACCCCTCTGACTGACCCGGAGAGCATCCGGGACAGAACCCGGAGATTCTATGTAGATCTTTTCTCTCCGGAGTCCATCCAGCCAGATAAATGCAGGGTCTTATGGGAGGGGCTTCCCACGGTCGGTGAGGATGGAAGGGAGCGGCTTGAGTTACCTTTGACTCTGGCCGAGCTCTCTGAAGCCCTCAGTCTCATGTCCCGCGGAAAAGCGCCGGGGCTAGACGGGCTGACTGTGGAGTTCTTCCGGTTTTTCTGGGAGATGCTGGGACCTGATTTCACCGAGGTCCTAGCCGAAGCCCTGGAGATCGGTGAGATGCCACTTTCGTGTCGGCGGGCAATACTGTCTTTGCTGCCGAAGAAGGGGGATCTCCGTCAGATCTCTAATTGGCGACCGGTCTCACTGCTCAGCACGGACTATAAGATCGTAGCCAAAGCGCTTTCGCTGAGGCTCAAGTCCGTACTAGCAGAGGTGATTCACCCTGACCAGTCCTATACTGTCCCGGGCCGGAGCATTCATGACAACATTTTTCTGGTCCGGGACCTGATGCATTACGCACAGAGGACTGGTCTATCACTCGCCTTCCTGTCCCTAGATCAGGAGAAGGCGTTTGACAGAGTGGATCACCGTTACCTTATGCAGACCCTGCGGGCGTTTGGCTTCGGCCCACAATTTGTGGGCTTTCTCCAGATGCTGTACGCTTCTGCAGAGTGTCTGGTGAAGATTAACTGGTCCCTGACGGCACCTTTTGTGTTTGGTCGGGGAGTGCGTCAAGGGTGCCCCCTGTCTGGGCAACTGTACGCGCTGGCCATTGAGCCCTTCCTCTGCCTACTGAGGAAGAGGCTTACCGGGCTGGTGCTGCAGGAGCCCGACATGCGGGTAGTCCTGTCGGCTTATGCCGATGATGTGCTCCTCGTGGCCCAGGACCTAGATGATCTAGAGCGGGCACAGGAGTGTCAAGAGGTCTACACCGCGGCCTCTTCTGCTCGGATCAACTGGTCCAAGTGCTCCGGCATCTTGGTGGGTCCCTTAAAGGTGGACTCTTTGCCCCCCACGTTTCGTAATATCTCGTGGGGGAGCGATACTCTCAAGTATCTGGGAGTCTACCTGTCTGCTGCAGAGGACCCTGCCCCAGAAAACTTCAGTGATCTTGAAGAACGGGTCATTGCTCGTCTGGGGTCATGGGTGTATCTGTCGAGAATGCTTTCCCTTAGGGGAAGAACCCTGGTGATTAATCAGCTAGTGGCCAGTCAGCTTTGGCACCGGCTGATAGCCATGGGTCCGACCCCCGAATTTATCAACAAGATCCAGAGGAAGTTGATGGATTTTCTCTGGATGGGGAAGCATTGGGTCTCTGTGGGAGTTGCGTGTCTCCCTTTGGAGGAGGGTGGACAGGGAGTGGTGTGTGTCCGCTCCCAGTTACACACTTTCCGCCTCCAATACCTGCAGAGATACCTATTCGCAGATCCGTCTCCGCAGTGGTGCCAGCTGGCAACCTTTTTCTTTCGCCAGCTGCGCAATATGAGGTATGACCGGCAACTCTTTTTCATCAGGCCCGAGGGTTTAGGTAGAAACCTCTCGGAGCTGCCGGCATACTATCGGGACTTACTGAAGGCCTGGAAACTGGTCTCCGCGACCAGGAAGGAACAGGCGGTGGGGGTTGATTTCCTCGCCGAGCCCTTGCTGTATAATCCAGCAGTGGGGGCTCGGATGTTGGATTCACCCTCTATTTGCCGCCGGCTAATCCTGGCGCAGGTGACCAGAGTCGGGGATCTCCTGGACTATGAGCGGCGGGATTGGGTAGGGGCAGAGGTGCTCGCGCCCCGTATGGGGCTGCGTAGTGCCCGCGTCCCTCGTCGTTTGATCCAGGAGATTAAAGATGCCATACACCCCGACTCCCGCACCTTCATTGAGGGGGTATTGCAGACCGGAGAGCCTTGTCATCCTTTCAACTTCGGCTCTCCGGATCTTTGCGTGGAACCAAGGTCACGGCAACCCCCTCGGGCTCTTCTCTCCCCCAACCTCAGCAAGTTGGGGGAAATGTCCCCGGCATGTTTCCGCGGCATGCCGAGGAAAGTCCTGTATTCTCTGGTGCTCCATATAGTGCATTACCTCGCCCTTGTCACCCGCCCAGACACCATCTGGAGGCGGGTATTCCCAGCGAACGAGGATGAGAGACCCCGGTGGAGGGAACTCTATTCATCTTTGGTTCCCCGTCCCGCCGGGGATTTGAGTTGGAGAGTCCTCCACGGAGCACTGAGCACAGGAGAGTATTTGGCACACTTCACGGACTCCCCCGCCACCTGTCCCTTCTGTGGCGAGCGGGAGTCCGTATATCACATTTATTCGAGTTGTGCCAGACTGCAACCCCTCTTTTCCTTCTTGAGGAGCTTGCTCCTGCTGTTCTGGTTGCACTTCTCACCTCATCTTTTTATTTTTGGGTGCCCAGTGTCCCGGGACAATAAGCCTAGGGATCTCCTGGTCAACCTGCTCCTGGCATTGGCTAAGGTAGCCATTTGTAAAACCAGGAAGCAGTGTTTGGAGGGGGGGGTCCCGACAAACATCGTGGTCATGTTCCGGGCGCTGGTGCACTCCCGTATTCGGGCAGAGTACTCGTACGCTGAGTCTACTGGGACGGTTTCAGAGTTTGCCTCCCAGTGGGCGTTAGGCGGGGTGCTTTGCTCGGTATCCACCAATCAGGGTTCTTCAGATTTAACCCTTCTGTTTTAAGTGCACTTCATCAGTGCACTTGTTGGGTTCATTTCATTTTTGTTTGACTGGTTTATCTTTGTTCTACTTGGTAACAAGTAGAATTGCTGTTCAACTGAATTGGCCGGCTTCGCCGGCCAATCAGTTTCAAACCAGATCAAAATAGATTCCCCTCTCACAGAGGTAAAGGGAAGGGTTCACAGTGTAGTGTAGGACCTGCATTATTTTGGTTATACCTTGACGTTGGTATGCAGGCTTATGACGCCTTTGGCCAAAGGGTTAACTAAATAACCAATTATTATTATTGAAGTATTTACTTTATATGTTTTGTCAATTGGATGCAGCATTGGGCACCCCCTGTCTCTTGTTATATACAATTGCCACGCTCAGTAGCTCTCTGGTTGACATAAATATATATTCACTTTGTGGTGGGCGTGGGAGTTTGAGCTTGCTGGGTATCTGTGTTAACCTATGTCTCTTTGGAGGCTGTGGCACCTCCCCCCAGAGCTCACTCCTCCTCCTTCACCCTTTTAACTTGGAAGGTCATTTCACTTGCTGCAGGAACAAGACCCATTATGGTTATTTCCCCTCTCACAGAGGTAAAGGGAAGGGTTCACAGTGTAGTGTAGGACCTGCATTATTTTGGTTATACCTTGACGTTGGTATGCAGGCTTATGACGCCTTTGGCCAAAGGGTTAACTAAATAACCAATTATTATTATTGAAGTATTTACTTTATATGTTTTGTCAATTGGATGCAGCATTGGGCACCCCCTGTCTCTTGTTATATACAATTGCCACGCTCAGTAGCTCTCTGGTTGACATAAATATATATTCACTTTGTGGTGGGCGTGGGAGTTTGAGCTTGCTGGGTATCTGTGTTAACCTATGTCTCTTTGGAGGCTGTGGCACCTCCCCCCAGAGCTCACTCCTCCTCCTTCACCCTTTTAACTTGGAAGGTCATTTCACTTGCTGCAGGAACAAGACCCATTATGGTTATTTCCCCTCTCACAGAGGTAAAGGGAAGGGTTCACAGTGTAGTGTAGGACCTGCATTATTTTGGTTATACCTTGACGTTGGTATGCAGGCTTATGACGCCTTTGGCCAAAGGGTTAACTAAATAACCAATTATTATTATTGAAGTATTTACTTTATATGTTTTGTCAATTGGATGCAGCATTGGGCACCCCCTGTCTCTTGTTCTCATAACATAAGTGTCAACGCAATACCTCATGACACACAAAACACCTAAAACTACAACACGAGTGGGGAGGAAGGGAGATGAGGAGGGGGGAGGAGAATTTAGTTCTTGTCCCTATAAGGACTCTGCTATGTACCAACGTCCGACCAGTAGTTCCTCAGCGCATCATGAAATTTGATTATTCATTATCTAACTCTGTGGAGTGACCAACCACCCTTCTCTGCGTGATTTTTAGACGAGACATTCCCTCCAATTCCTAGATTCACTGCCAACCATCAAAGGAGAACGCACCTAAACCTATCAGAGCCAAACCGTGGCATTACTCACCCCCTGGATGTTTGTCATGTGTCAACCATGGCGACCAGACCTTTTGAAAATTTGAGCCAGTGTCGTTGACTAAACTCGTCAACTTCTCCATCTGGCAGACAAACCAAATTCTGTTCTGAATCTTATCAATAGATGGAATTGTGTTTTGCTTACACAATGCTGCGATCTTGCATCCCGTGGCTGTTGCAAAATGCGCAACTAATTTATTTTCCGCCCTGGCTACTTCCTGCGCTGGTTAGTTTAGCAAGAAGAGCCAGGGGTCCAACTGAATTTCAATGTCCAAAATCATATGAAGCCAAATTCTGATTTGTTCCCATAAAGGGGCTATACGTGGGCAGGTCCACAGCATGTGTAGCAAGTCCGCCGGCTCTCCACATTGCTTAGAACACATTCCCTTCCGCGTCACGCATGCGCCACCTTAACCTTTTTTCCGGTACTAGACTTGCCAATTGAAGGTTTTGTCTGGTCAGCGTATGTGAGGAGGTGATTCTGATCCAAGAAAATGGGCATGACTAGTGTATTGCTTTAAAAAATAATAATGTAAAAAAGGATGCTGGAACAGAACATACAATAGCACATTTTTGTGAAAAACTGAGTTCAATTCATTGTAAGTAAATATTTACAGGAGGTGAACCCACAAGTACAGTGTCTTCTAAAATTAATTCCAGTCTGATTCACTCTAATGTGCAATTTAATGTCATTAATGGCTGTAATTATTCATTTCAGTTGTATTCCACTGTGTTATTGCAGAATAATCCTCACAGTACGGAGAAATAAATATATACTAACAAAACTACATCTGTGATTAGTAGCTTTTGGTACTGTATCCGTGATTTCTATTTTGATGTAGAGGTTTGATATTCCAGTAAAAAACAAGTCATGAATAATTTGTACCAGTTGATAACCTTTCACGGGGCAATGACGTTCTGCAGCATTAAACAATAGTTTCTCAAAGTATTCTTCTCACTAATGCATTTGAATTAACTATTAACTAAAAAGTGTTGGCAGTTAATACGATCAGTTCAGCCTTCTTCTGTATTTTTGGCATTGTATGGACAGTTTGACAGCAAGATGCACACAGTGAAGCACAATAATTACCCTACAAGATGTTTTGCTGTGCAGCCAGAATGCCATTTGACCTGGCTGTAACCTTTTTTGGTTTAAAACAAATAACTTAAGATGAATTAAAGGGAACATATGATTATTTAACCATAACATTTTATTTAAAATGACGCAGACATCATTCTTAAATACTCATGAAAAGATGGGGAAAAAAAACTGTGCGGAGCCACATTTTATAAACAACAACAATATAAACTCTATTGTTTGATATCCATCTAATAAGTTACGAAGAACAATAACCCGAACAGAAGCCATGTTAATGTGTTAAAAAATATGCACCGCTGCAGTAAGTTCATTATTGCTCTGTCCATTTATTTCTATTAAAATGTGCATTTTAATATGCAACCTGAGGAAGTAAAATAATAGCTTATGCAAATGTATACTTGATTGTGGCTTCCTTCCGTGGATTCAGCAATCCGTTGGCAGATTGTTAAGAATTTTATTCTTATAGTGGTGGTTGCATTACATTTATACTTTGTATACTTTTGGCGAGTGCTGTGGATTTTTTGGATCTTTCATTTAAGCCCACATTTACTAAGAAGTCCCCAGCGCTAAGGCATCTTCCGACCCTGGAAGACCATTAATGGAAGGTTATAAACTTTGAGAGAATGTATGTGTCCTATGGCAGAAGGCAAATCTGGCTCATAATCCTACTGTATGAATGAAAGGCAAAAGTTAACCTAATGCAACAGATGGCAGTCCGGCAGATGCTTATATGAGGTACCCAGTAATGTTCCCCTTTATAGCTGGGATGAGGTTCAAGCAGTTCATTTTTGTAGGTGTTCATATGGAGGTATACAGCACACCTTTGATCTCACAGCTCTTGTAAACACCAGAATTAACAGTGTGCTATAGGTGTCAGGGGAATTTTTTTTTGTGGGAGGGGAGCGCATTTCAATTACATGCCGGGGAGCGTGCAAGACCTCTGTAACTCACTTACCATCTCTCCGACGGCTTTGGGCGAAACGTCGCCATGGCAACATGTGACGTCCCATGACCCCGCAGTGTCAAATGACACTGCGGGGTCATGCGACATGGTGTCACATGACGCCGGATACCAGGTAGGGGGGGTGCAAGCACTGGGGCTGAGCTGGCAGGGGGGCTCAGGGCCAAAATCTTGCTCACCCCTACTTTAGACAAAGAAAATATGACTCACTTATTCACTATATGGCTAGCACTGCTACATTTAGAAGGTAATCTACTCTAATCATCAGATATTACTCTAAATTTGCTGTCAGTAAATTAAGTAATCAACTTTAATTTTTCAAAAACAAGGGATGACATTTAACAATTCTGCTGTATCAATCAATTAGAGGAAATAACACAACGAAGAAATGTTTAATAAAAATACATTAAAACACTCACACTAAACAAGCATAAACTAGTTGCTTGGTTTGGGCCTTGGATTACTAGTGTAATAGTTAGTTGAGAACGTTTTGAATTACTGTAGCTCCAGTGCTGCACAATGGGTTTCTGGTTGGGCTTGATTGATCTCCCAAATGCTAAAGGGAAATGGGGCGTGCTTCTAACTTAGGACGGTAATAAATACAGTTAGGTAATCAAAATGAAACAATTTTCTGAGCCGCTGCTTTCTGCAAGGCCTTCTACGTTATATATTTCTTACCAGAGGCATCCAGAGCAGAAGCCAAGGTATATTGTATTAATGGTTTTTTTTTGTTATCATTTATTCTCTGAAATATATAACTATTTCACAAATGTTAAAGTTCATAGGAGCTGAACAACAAAAAACATTTTGTATCAAAATAATTGTCTTCTTCAACCCTTTCGCTGCCAGATGAACCACCAATGGATGATCAAGGAAAAAATACAATTCAATTGTTTTTCTAAAAACGTTTGACTTAATAAACAGAGCTGATGCCTTAAAGCTGCAGACCAAGCAATATCCTACGTGTGTGTTTTTTTTTATATAAATCAGTTCTGTACTATGAGAAAATACTTGTAGCATTTTGTTAAACAACTCTGAATGACATTTTGTATGTATTATAATGTAACAAGCCTTTTTTGTTTCTATAGCAACCATTTAAAAAGTCACATCCCCTTCCTCTTCTGAAACAGGCTCTGGCACACCCGGGTTTGAGCCCAGCCTCTCTCTAGCAGTGCACCAATTGTAACTAGTGACTGGTCACATGATCTTCCCCACAGAACTTTGCATCTTTGGTCCTCTTCTGCTGCACTGACATTTAGTGACTCCCCGAGCCAAATCTTTGCCGATCAATTACAGGAGAACAGGTCGATCGGCAACTTAGCTAATTACTTATTGTGTGGATTGTATTGATGCACATATTAAAGGGAAAAAATAAAATAATGTAACGGCAGCTTGGGCTGCTGCTTTAAAATGTCTTTTTAGCCTAACCGGTGCTCTCTCCCTTTCAAGACAAACAATCTACAGCACAGATACTTCGAGATCATACTGTACAAGTGTATCCCTATCTTTAAAACATCATATCAACCAATCTATTCAAGATGTCATTCAGAATATCCACAGCTGTTTGTAACATCAAGAAGAGCAGCGGGTGAACTCGCGTTTCTTCCTTTTGGGTATGCCACGTATAATCACAGAAAAGGAAAAATGGCTCAAATAGGCATAAAAAAGAAATTGTCCGTGGACTATATGAGGACCCATATAACTGTCCTAAATGCATCAGGCTGTCAGGTCAATGCATGTAGGAACAGAAGTTGTACAGTATTACTGTCAGGTCAATAGTAATATAGAAGATTAAAATAAATAAAAAAAAGCCGTAAGGTTTGGGTTTTTAGGTTTGGAGAACATGACCTAGAAGAATAATTAGAGCATCTTATACTGGTGATAACAAACATTCCCTGAATGTAAAGCCTTTCAGTCAGTTTAATTATACTTTAATTATACTATAATTTAATTATACTTACCATGGGTAGAAATAATGACAGACTCTTCTAACTTTTTCTGTAAAGACAACTGTATTTTATTTTCAAAGAATATTTAAGAAAAAATACATATGAAATGTAAAAAAGGCCAAATCCTGCAAAACAAAAAAATAAATACATTTCTATACTACTAAATATTGACATATATAACTGTCCAGAAATAAATTATATACTACAACGATCACACAGATCTCAATCTGGTATTATGTATGGATCTACGACTATAAAGACAATCATAAAACAATATGCATGTCGAAATAAAGACAGTGATTTATATTGAATAAAGCACCATACCCTTCACCGTGTTATGCTTCGAAGAAAGAAAATTAATATTGCACACTAAAGTAGTTAAACAAACCACATTACTATGCTGTTATAGAATAATGCTGACTAAATTCACATTTCTGGATCTGGAACCAAAATGGTTTCAATTTGTTATTTAATACCGATACCACAGTATTTTAAGGATAATCATGCATGCTATAATTAAGATTCCACTCATTGTGTCCCATTCTGCTATTGTCTATGTATGAGAGTCAATTTGCCTTTGCAAACCAAATAACTTGAATAATATTAATACATTGTAGTGAGCAGATTCTAACCCCTGTGGCTTGCATAAGTGGGCAAATTACCTCATTAATTTCACGCGTGATAATTAACTTCACTAAGATATATATAATAGGTGGAAATCTAAATAAAAACTCTCAACTAAAATGCTCATAAAATGACCACATACCACATTAAGTAACCACAGGCCATATTAAAGTAGCTAATACGGTTTAATGATCGCCACAACAAAGACACAATTTATTGTTTTACTTTTCCTTATTAAACAATATGTCCCAATTGAGCTCTAGAGGCACAACTTTAAATAAAGAATAAAATGTACCGTTTCTAAGCATCAAGGTTAGTTCAGTGAAAAGCAAAGCTCATAGCTGATGTACCAGCAATCCCTGACCTGAATATAAACCTTATTCAGCTGACTTTCAGCATTCCCGGGAACATGCACAATACATCTCAAGGTCAAAAAGATAAGGGCAGGACAGTTCAACAGCAATCACTCTATTAGTGAGATATACCGTCTACGTGTATTACGGATTCCATGCTGTGTCTCTTTACTAAAATGTAAAGAGAAACAGCTACCCACTATCCAGAAACAGCTTACCGCCTCATCACGACAGAGACTAACCCTTGCCAACATCAATATCCAGAAGTCCTCGTTCGACTCTACATGACATTATTCCGCTCTGATTAATGTGCCAGGACATGAACCTCTTTAAGGGGCACACAATCTAATACGGTGGGAGATTGATCTGTTCAACCACACTGCCAGCTTCTTAAGAGAGAAGAAATCAATACAAGTTTTTCAATGGAACTTTTTTCTTCTTCTTAAGTAGTCATTGTTCATCATTAAATAAACAGAGTTTGTGGTCTTCCCCTGATGCCACGTATTTGATTTGCACATTTTTCCAGGCAGGTAAGGACAGCATTATACACATGATTTCAACTCCCTTGTCCAGCACTTTCTGCTCCATACTACTGGAAGCAGGACCTACGTGACTTGTTTGATCTATTGTGGCTCCTTTACTTCTTGACAAGCAATCCAATCTCCACCACAGGAACAATGGGGGTGTTTTGTGAATGAGGAATAGCCAGACATTTGTTATGGAATCAATAGTGCCGCAATGTTTTTCGAATGTTCTGAAAATCCATTCACTCTGGTATAATCAGGTATTTCACTATTTGTTCTGTCATGCTTTTCACATAAAACTGTACGCATGTTACATTGTTATGTAGCCCAGTGCCCCTGTGTTTTCTGGCCCTGACATTATAAATCCTGGTAAGAGCTTGCAGTGCTGGGGTTCAATCCCTCTCACATGGGCCAGCATGTGAGTCCCTGCAGTGGAGGGTTAATTTGTTGCGGTTTCCAGGTGCAGTTTGGAAACCGTTGGAGCATGTGCCAGGGGGGGTGGGGGGGTGGGCTCACTGGAGTGGTGCTGCCCAGTTACCGGAGCTTAGGAGTGGGACCCTCCCCTGGTATAAAATATGGCAGCCTTCCAAATTTAGGCTGTTCTATGAGAGTTGCAGTGCAGTCTGCTCCTTATCTTGCCCAATCAGAGGGTAAGGGGGTAAGGACTAGCCCAGGGGCCTCAAGCTTCTGGGGGCCTAGTCAAGGGAAAGAAAGTATTTGGGGGGGAGCAGTGTCTGTATTTGGGTGGGTAGCAGTGCCTGTATTTGGGGGGGGGGGGTGAGCTGTGTCTGTATTTGAGGGGGATAGCAGTGCATGTAATGGGGGGAGTTGTGCCTATGTTTGGGGGGGGTGGGGGGAGAGCGATTCCTGTATTTGGGGGGGGGGAGCGGTGCCTGTATTTGGGGGGGGAGTTTTGTCTGTATTTGGGGGGGGTAATGTTGTTTTGTATTGGGGGTTGTGTTTTGTATTGGGGGTAATGTGTGTGTATTGTGGGGGGTAATTATTGTGTGGTGTGGTTGTGTGGGCTGTGTGTGTGTGTGGGGGGGAACTGTGTGTGTATGTGTGGCCAGGGGAGGAGAGGGACATGAAATGAGTGTGTGGAAGGGGAGAATGAGGGGGTGGAGTGAATGAGAGGGGGTAATTGAGTGACAGCGGATGCGGGGGAGAGTGAGAGGAGAGGGGGGGAGAGGAATACATGTGTTAAAGGGGAGGTTTCTCAAGGCCACCGACACAGAGGGGGGGGCACCGACACGGGGGGGTACAGTGAAAACGCTAGTCCTGGGACCCAGGAAAACTGTTGACGGCCTTGCCTATGTATCATGTGCATCAAAAGTGACAGTTATAATTTAATTACATCATCAATGACTTCGCTCTGCAAAAATCAAGAAAGAAAATGTTTGAAATGTTTTAATATTAAAATTAATGTGATGCGCAAACACTGTTCATTTTAGCTTTACTCCGTCATCTTTGTATATACAGTGCCAGTATCATGCTTTCATTCATGTCAGTTTCATGGTTAGTTTTCCAACGGTCCCTTCAGTCAGAATAATAAATGTATTTCTAATATTTGTGGACTCTTCATCTTGACACAGCTTAGGGCCTCTGAAGGTCAAAGTCCGACCCTGCCAACATGTGTTTTATATTCTGCCATTATAACAGTGGAAGCTCACTAAACAGATTTATTACAGTACAGGCATGAGATCCATGGTGACCAGCACTCATGAGTACGCCTTCAAACCCATAACAGAGAAAGACTTGAAGCAATTGCCCTATATAGTTTCTGTTACATTCAGAAGTGATGTCCAACAAGGAGGTCATCGAAAATTGCTTTCAACTTTACAAATAAGAGAATTGTAAGGCTATACTCATTTCCAGTGACATTTGCTGAGATGAGCAATCTATTGGCATAGACGTCTGAGGATAAATGCCAGCTTGATAAACTCTTGATGTGGCCAAATTCTACTTGTTATTGGTGGTACATGGTATTTCTGAAAGATACAAGTGTTTGAAATGCAAGCCACAGTGATCACTGAAAACAGAGAGTTACTCTTAATAATGGCATCTTAACCATATTTTTTAAAAACTTGAATGGATTTAACTGTTTTTTTTCCCCCTCCAAATCCTAACTGCTGTGCAAGTCGTTATGGTTAAAATAGCAATAACGCCCCACAAAAAACACAACTCAAATAATTTGCATGGGTTAAATGATTGACTTTGGAGGTTAGAAAAATAACGCAAAAAATGGTGCATTTAATGTTGACCAAGTCAAGCTAATGTCATGGCTAATAAATGTATTATATTATCAGCGATTGGTAAAATATGAATGTACCATTATGGTGATAGAAAAGTTTATAAACATACCTGTAAGAGATGTGTGCCGAGGTACATTTAACGGAGACCGGTGAAATGAAATCCTGGCGTTATTGAGCCTGTTCCTTTAACGTTGCAAAACATACAAAAAGAAACAAAATAAAGAAACATCTACTCCTATTCAGGAGTCTGACTAAACATTTACCCGAGACCCAAATATGTATTCATACAACAGTCCAACAAGAAAGTCTCTTTTCTGTTTGAGGCAGGACGGCCTGTAAGCGAAGTCAGACAATAGTCCACACGTGTAGTTTCAAGTTAAAGCAAATGATGAGTGGTTTTATTTCTTCACAGTACAACCAAACATTTGGGCACACTGTCTCTTTAAGGCAAAACAAAAATTACAAAAAGAACACCTACTCCTCATAGGGAGAACTTGCTAACACTCCAAGCCCTATCTATCGGGCTGGCTGGCTATGTCCAGTTCCCAACCCCTAAACATACACCACAATAGTCATGGAACAATATCAAAGTTCTTACTGTGTCTTGGAGAGAGTGTTGGAAATGCATCTGGATAGCAGATTGCACAGGACAGCTCTGTAGTCTGAGACAGCCACCCGCTACAAGCATTAGCCTCCTTATCAAGCTGGTTGTCAGGTGTCAGCTTACTTCCTGATTGCCCAACTATTCTTGCTGGGTTAACCTGAGTGCTGGATGAAGGACTCAGATGTATGTTTCCCAGGCATACTCATCAGTACCTGACTTCACCCTGTCACACTGTTGCTATATGGGAAGGCATCTCTGCTCTCCTGGGTCAGCACCGTGGTGTGCTATGGAGTATCTCTCTGTCAGCACCCTTTATTCTCTGTCAGCACCCTTTCTTCTCTGTCAGCACCCTTGTATGCTGAGAAAAATCTTCCTCTTTACTTCTCACATGAGGCTTTTTTAGAGTTCTAATTTGCCAGCTGGAGTCTGGTCAATTGCCTGGCTGCAATTAACCAGCTCCCTGCTGGATTAAGAGGCAGTTTTTCTTAAAACAGGGATAAGTCCCTGTTACAATACCGCTATAGCAGAGTTGTTGGTAATAGCAATAATAATAAGTGAAACAAACAGAACATACAGAAACTGTTTAAACAGACCTAACGAAAATGCAATTTTAAATGCAGAAATTACATATAGTTATAAATATTGATAATTGTACGTAAACATGCAACAGACTATAGTAAAAATGGAAGTTACTGCAGCGAGACTTTGTTTTATATTTTAATCTGGTTTCATATACTTTTACCAATGCCGATGAATCAGAAAACCGCAGAATAAAATAATTCAACTACCGACAGTAAGTAAGTAAGACAGGAGTAATTATAAATGAAGGACCTTTTTTTTTTATGCTATAAATCAGATATGGTGACATGTACAGTATATTTCAAGTAAACAAATCTGAGGTTTATTAATCAGAATAGAAACTGAAATCAATGTATGCACCAAAAATCAGTCTAAAGCAAATAAATACATTATTGATCTGGTGAAAATGATTCCATTATCTTATTAATTAACCTTTTCTTTAGCTTTAAAGAGTTCATTAACCTTTCTGGTGCAACCTTTTCAATGCATAATGTTTCCGTGGATCATATGAATACATCGAAAGTTTTAGCTAATATGTTGCTTTGAAATGGCAAGCAGGAAGTAAACAAGGCTAGTGTAGGAGAGATGATCAGAGGTAGAACCTGGGAGACATATTTGGGGAAAATAAACCATGGCTTTTATTCCGCCTGTTGCATTAAACAATACAGCTTAAGGAAGCACACAAATAAATAAACAGCCTATCCCTTTGCATAATTTGCCGGTACGCGGGTAGAATTACACTGGGGCTTCCCTGTGTCCCCCAGACTCCGGCTTTTCGAGCCCCGATGTCCCAGTCCTATATGCAGTACAGGTAAGTAGTTGGAAACAGGTTCCAGATAACAGTGCTCAATACACAAAGGAAGCATATATTTCAAATAAAGTCCCGATGAAAACACATAATAGTGTGTTGGATAAGCTCTGATCAAGCCTGGTGAGATGATTGGACCCAGTGCATAAACATATATGATGAGGGTTTAAATGCAATAACCGTTCAAGTAGTGGAGACAGATACCATTATAGGTGTGTGATGATCCGGTAATAGTACTCCACAGGACAGAGTTCCTCAATGACCGCACTGATAATGGTCAGCTGCTCCCCAACTATATAATGGAGGAAAAATAATACTCACATAGAAGGCAGCTTATCCCTTTTGCGTGCATCACGCCAGTCAGTCACAAAAGAGAAAATTATATTTTCAAAGGGCGTTTGCCTGAAACGCGTCAGAGTGTTTACCTGATGTTCTCCGTTTACCATGTCCATTAAAATATAAATTTTTAACCGTTTTCTGTTGGTGTTAGCCCCATTTTTGCAGCTGTGCTCCGCTCCAATCTCTGGATTGTTTTCTCTATATCCAGTACAGTCACGAGTCTCCCTATGGTCCCCCATGTATTAAAATATATGTTTCAATGTTTTATACATTTATTATAAGGCTCTATGTAGCTTGCCCAGGTGACCAGTTACGGCACCAGTAAGTCTACATAGGGTCTATAGTTCAAAGGGGAGAGGATGTCCAGTGGTGTGAAATCTCTTGGTGAGTGAGAAAAGGCAAATGGCCAGGTCTGGACTAAAAAGGGACACCCCTTTGTCAGTCCCAGACATGGTGGAGCCGGCCCGGCAGGAGGCAATGAGTTAGCCAGAGAGGATGCAGCCATATAGTCTGATCCTCTTGGCTAAAATCATATTTCCTGCTCATCCGGCTTTCGAGCCTCTGTGGCACGCCTACTCCTCGGACATCAGCCAAGGGTCGAGACCCTCTTTCTATTGGCTGACGGGAGAGGGATTCCCTTTCTCTGATTGGCTTCTCCTTCCCCCCTCCGTTCTGGGGATAGCGCAACGGAGTGTATGTAAGGTGCTGACCAGGAAAGAGAGTAGCGCAACCAATCGGGAGTTGATGAAGCTACGGCAGGATTTTCAAAGTTGCTCTGTTCGAAATAACAGAGCGACCAGCTTTGTTTTGAAGCCTGAAAAGCTTGCCTCGCAGAGACTAAGTCCCGTCGTTTGCGGCCAAGTTCTCAAAATTGAACTAGCGTCACGGTCAGGATTTCTGCCAGAATTGGTTCCAGGGGATTCAGGACTACGTGTAGGTCCCGGGTAGGAATTTCTGCTGGATTTCAGTCCAGGACGTACAGAACAAGGTTCTGTTCAGGGTAAGCCCATGCAAGCGGGCGCTCTACAACTAGGAAAGGTAGATCTCATTCCCCAGACCCCAGTAAGTGTGTATTTTTGTATTTTGTATTTCTGTGTATTTCCGAGGTCTTCTCCAAATAAACCTCATTTTATTTCACTGCCTTGTTTTGCCTATTGACTGATCCCTTAAATATAAATATGTTAAAAGACCTGGGCTACCGTGACAATGTGCTCCAACATGCAGGAGGTTAAACTCCTAGCTAGGCAAGCAGCTAGGATGTGTCAGTTAACTGCTGATTGCAAGGGCTTTAAAAACAGTCAGCAGCCTGACCGAACTGAGCCTTAGCCCAATCTGCAAGGACACCGGTTGGAACAGTTCCCAGGGCTGCTGAATGTAGGTCTTGTTGTCTGGATCAAGCCCACAGCCTGAGAGGGTCAGAGAGAGAGAGAGAAACTTCAGGTGTTGTCACTTACAGAGGTAAAAGGGCTAAGTATTGGTAAAGAGCTTAGCTCTCCAATCTGTAGTTAAGGAACTGACAAGTATGTTAGTTAGTGCTCCAGAGGGAGCTAGGCAATTTGTTTTCGTTCATGTTCCGTGTTGTGCTCTTCTGTTAATAAACTTGATAATTGAACCCTACGTTTCCTGCCTTAATGTGAGAGAAAAGACCCTGCAAAGTGGCTGAGTTGTCACAATACATACATACATACATACATACATACATACATACATACATACATACATACATACATACATACGACGCTTACATATTGCACAAGATCTAATTATTTAGAAACTATTCTGAGTAATTGATGCAAAGAGAGCACAAAGTATATCAAATAACAGGATGCCCCATAACAAATATATTAGAATATACCCATAATGGGAAATGCTTCTATGTTTTGCTGGAGCTTTATGTACTGATGTTCCAATCCTTCAACTACTCTGCTACGACCTTGTGATTTTTTTCCAGTCCTGCCAATCAACAATGACCTGTAACAGAAGGGTTTGCCATTGTGGACATCCCTGTCAAGGCATTGTTGTCTTTGGGGGAAAATATTTGAGGAGTAACACATCATACGTACTAATGCATGAGAAGGTCACAGAAAATAGCCAAACTATTCATCCAAGACGTGTGAAAGCTTTGTCAAGTAGACTTAGTACAAAAAGTACATAGTATATTGTCCGATTAAACTGAAATCAAATATTTTCTAAGTATAATAGAAGTTGTGCAACCATGAAAATGATGTAATCTTGAAGTTGCTGGTGAAAGTGAGAAACTGCTCATACAGTAGTCATTACCATGAGTGCAATACAGCAAATAAGTAATAATAATAATAAGGTAAAATTATACCGTGCACACTTTCCAGACAATGAAATCTTAGGAAAAGTAATAAATAAATAGCATCAGTACTAGCAAAAGAATTCAAAAATACAATCTAGCACATATTTGTTTGTAGTGAGCTTATGGGTAATGCTACTTTCTTGGCAACTCCTGTATTTAATGTAACACTGCTCTGTTGTAGCATGTTTGCATGTACAGTATATGTGTCCTTTTCATTTGCACTTTAGAACCTTCAGGGTCATGTTTGTTTTTTTACTTATTTATTAATTATTAAAATATTTCAATTATATGTTTTTTTCATAAAAAAAAAATGATATTCAAAAATTGTATGTTGTTTGAGGTGTTCATTAAATATCCATTGGCAGAGTGATTATAAACAAGAAAGGCATTTCCTAACCATGTAAAAGTATGTTCAATAGAGATCACTTAACAAAATATAAAAGGCCATTTTTGGTCCACGGATGACAATGCAATAATTCTAATGCCAACTATGGTATGTCAAACAATGGTGGATGCAGAAAGAACTATGATTACACAAAAATACAATGAACATTCATCTACTTAACTCTTGCATTGGTTGACTCATTAAACTGTGTCACATTGAAACTCTAATCAACGTTAATAGGAGTTCCTGTGCGACAGTGCCCCGATTGGCACTACTGCAGCTTAATGAATTATGTTCCATTAATCTTTACCATTATAACCAACTATGCCAATTCCGTTTTTTGGTAAAAGAATAACATTGTCCTTCGATGTCTTTGCCTATTTCTGCTTCCATCTCTTTCGGTTTAAAAATCCCTGTAACCCCTATACATCTCTTAAATTATGAATAATCAACCCTAACGTAGGCTGAGTCATATATTTTAAAGACATAGTAAAACCATGCCTGTATTTATATTGCTGCAATTAAAATGGATACCATCACCTGTCATTGGGTATTTCATCAGGAACATGATTAAAAAGAGTAACGGGTGTAATTAAAGGTCATTCGGAGGCAAAAGGTCAAACTTTAAGACAAAGAGGAAGAATGAGTTATGTATGTCAAATGTTTAATACAAGTCACACTACCTACCTATTTTGAATTCTATCTGTAGAGCCTCTGAACAACATTGGCAGCGCATAGGCTACAGATATATATTTGATGAGAGACATATGAGATCTCAGATACAGTTTTGAAGAGGATAACAAAGACATTATTTTGCCTTCAGTAGCACCACTGGCTCTGAATGTAAATCTAAGTGCTTAGACAGCAAACATGCCAAGTTTGCTTCTTGATGGTTCTTCACATTCTCTATCATTTAGATGTGATGCTGATTTCTCCGAGCATACTGCGTGAGGCGTAATCAAGGAACATTTGAAGAGATATCTTGCCTCTTTGCGTCATTGTTCTAGGTTTTGCGCCCCGTGCATCAGCTTGCCGTTTGGGAAGTGTAAATAGGAGTTAGGGAGGAGTTACATGATGAGCAGATAAGAATGAGATGTATCAAACTGTAATGGGTCTTTTCTCTTAGTGCCAAAGTGGTCCAGGCCAGACTGCACTGTTCTGGCATGTTCAGAAGTAGCAGACTGGAATGTGAGAAAAACCCTATTATCTATTGCAAACCGCTTCTTCTAAACTGCGTCTAAACAAAAGACCACAAATGTTCCCAGCACTCAGAAGAATAGATCAAAGAGTAAAAGGATCAGCCAAAATCAAATTGAATTATACACGTATGATGCACGTAATAGGTCAAACAAAGACCAGGAGAGATAATACATGCTAGGACAGGGACAAGAACAGGGAAGGGGAAAGGAAAGGGAGGAGGGAGACGGGGAGGAAAACACGGGGAATATAAATGTGCAGGGCAAGGGGGGCAACGCAACGTTTCGGGGTATAAACCCCTTCTTCTGGCCCATTCCCAGGTAGACCGTAGCCACCTGGTACTTCCCTCAACCCTGTAACAGGGTCCCTGAGGTACACAGTGACGGACTGACACTGAATCTCTAGGATGAATGTCAGAAGGCTGTATTGCACAAGCCACAGAAGAAGTCCCTGAGGTACACCCTAATGGACCAATACTGGGTCTCAAAGCTAAATAGAGGTAGACTGTGGGGCACAGACCTCACACAAAAAAGCTGGAAAACAGAGTGAGAGCTATGTGTATGGCAAGGGAGTATAGCTGGCAAAGCAGGATACTAACGGGTTAATGACCTGCTGAAGCAGACTTTGAATCCAGCCAGTACAGGAAATGTCCAAAAGTGGATAGAGCTGGAACAGCGAGCTCCTCAAGGTGCAAACAGCCCAGCAATGAGGAGTACTTGACTTACGGAATGACCCGAGGTTGGGCTAACTCCAGCCCTTAATAAAGAGCATTTTTGCCTGAAACGCGTTGGTGGACCCCTGCTGCGGCCTAGGGGGGGACCCTTTAGTCCACTTTTTATGTAATAAATCAATTTTTTTGTTGCTAATAACCGTGAGCCTCCTTCTGTTACTTTGGACAGTGTACTGCCTTATTTTTCTACTTGTAACTCCATCCCCAGTCTGACTTATGGGTTTTGCCGTCTCAGCCAAAGCCATATTGCAGGATCTGGATGCAACTCGCAATCCCAATCTCGCCGCCACTCTTTAGGTGGTGTTAAAAAAAAATGTGCGTTTTTAGAAGCTGGTTTGCATAACGGAGCTACGAGAATAGAACTTGTGGGCAAAAAAAATGTGAAAACAAGAAACAAAGAAGTCCAGAGCAATATCCAATGTGACAAAAATACACAGTGAAATACCTATATATCTCTTGAAAAAAGGGTAATTTAGTTAACCCTTTGACCAAAGCGTATAAGCCTGTGAGCCACTTTCAAGGCATGACCATAATATCGCAGGTCCTAAATACTAATTGATTCAAATCCTTATTTACCTATATAATTAGGGGAAGGATGGTCCTGGCATTGAACCTGTCGCAAGCAGCTGTATGAAAAGAAAACCTGCTTACTTAGACAGTGGGCGAGCTTCAAAAAAAAATGTGAGTTGGAGGCTTTTTGACAAACAAATCTGATTGTGAGAGCCAGAGGGAAAACACTTCTAAAAAAAGGTCGTTTACACGCGGATTGGACATGCGAGACGGACTCACAGAATAGCAAAGCACTCCAACCCACTTCTAAAGAGCACTTTAGAAGTGGTTTGTCACACTTCGGAGTTACTAGAATAGGCCTGTAGACGGACGTTCACAGAGGTACACAATTGGAGGCTTTTATAAGGTGAAATTATAATAAGGCTTTATTGTGCCTTTTCCTTTTCAACAGGAAATCATCCAAACACGGGGGGGGGGGGAACAAAGCTTAATTCCCTTGGGAGTATTTCTTGTGAAATCCCATGCAATTCACAACTCCAAGTTAAGCAGGTTTCCCAGCCCCAAACACATAGCATGACATAAGCAAATATAAGAAGTCTCTTTAGAATGAAAGTCTTATCTGTTAGCTGCTATAGAGTAAGCTTCTCTGCTCTCCTGGAACCACACCCGTGCATGCACAGAAAATCAGCATCCAGGTTTAGAAGTCTTATTTGGTGTCTTGCAATCAGCTCTGCTGGGCAGAGCTCAAGACCGGTCAGCTCCAGAGATGTGTGTTCTCTCCAAAGGTCAGCTCTCATTCAGAGCTAAGGAGTCACTTCCTGTCTCAAAGGCATGCTTTTTCTACCACCTCTAATCAGGCAGGTGGTGTTAGTTAATTTGCTACCAGCCGTTAACCACCACACTGCTGGATTAGAGGCACATTTGTGAACAGGGATAAGTCCCCTGTTACAAGGCCCCTAAGACTTAGTGCTTCACATTTTTATCTTGTATAGGCGTCGAAAAAAATCTCCCAGGTTTTCTGTGCTGTAAACTTGTGTTGGCTAACAATTTGCGTCAAATGTAGAAAAACATGTTTGTACATTGTACACAACGGCAAACAGAAAATGCAATGCTGACCCTCCGACAGTACCGTTTTGGGGAATACTTTACCTGCTGATAAGCAGCAAACCTGATTGGCCCAGTGTTGCGGGGAATGGGAACAATCAGAATCTGATACACTGTACGCGTGGCTTCACTACATGGCCATCCAATCAGCGTCACAGTGCCCAGATCCAGAGACTATTATCTGGACAACACACATCCGGATTTTGAGTATACATAACAGCTTTCTCAGTGCTTCACTTTAAATATTAACCATTCTCAGGACCGGTTTTAGAATTTTGCCACCCATGGGCACTTACCTTTTTGCCGCCCTGACCTCCTCCTCTTGCAGCGCCCCAAAGTCATGTGGTGATGCGTTTCCATGAGAATGGGACACCACGTGACACCCCGTTGTCATGGCAACACGTGCGGCATCATCTGATGCTGCCACACTGCAGCATGATGAGGGCGACGTTGCAGAGGAGTTAACAGACCTTTACAAAGGCCCACGATCTCGTTGGGCAATCAGTTTAATTGTTGTAGGAAAAAGAGCAGGGCCTAGAAATTTGCCACTGTAGGCCCGGGACTAGTAGGCCTTTGCCTAAATATGGACCTGACCGTACTAATCCATATCTATTTGCATATTTAGAGCCAAACGTTTATATTAATAAAAATATTCACCTTACGCTCTCCCTTCATTGGCATAATATATTGAGCTCAGCAATAGTGTGCTTAATTAGCCAAGATTACCCAACAGTTATTAAATTTGTACCGGATTCCCGCTGAACCCCTTTATTGAACACTGCACACTCAACCTCTTTGTAATTATGTGTGACTGTCACAAGCTAGAAATATTCGTACTATGTAGTAAAGGTAATTCATTCTCTTATTGTAAATGTTAAACTTTTTGTCCCCGAGAAAGCATATATGCATCGGTATCACCTTAAACAGTGGTTGTACCATTCTACATACAGTACATATGCAAAATCAAACGCCAAGAACATCCCTGGCCATAAGCTCTCCTCTGTTTTCTTGCTTTTCTAGTTAGAAACATTGAGCTCAAAAACAGGGTTTTTACTCCCCCACCCCCCTTTTAAGAGTTAATACTTGTTATACTTGATCATGCTACCTATTAAATGTACCACCTTAAAGAATGCCATACATTCGGTTTGGTTACGCCTATGTTTTGTGCTTCTCCAATTAAAAATTACACTTCTATTGAAACCACACGTTCCTAATGATCTCTGCTGGATTGCTCTACTTGCAATTAGTACCAATAAAGCCACTAGTTTATTAATAGATTATATTACGGATTTTATCTGCTTTGTTGGCAATAAATAACTGCAGAATAGCTGCCGTGCACTCTAGCATAAGTGTGGCACATTGACCTTCCCTAATTGTATATTTTTACTGATCTGATTGATCTTCCTCTTAGATAACTTCCTAATTGCTCTACGTCATTTATGTATAATGTGTACTCTATATGCTGTTCTAGATTGATCACTCTGCTGAATAACTTGTTACGCAGACATTAGTTGATAAGTGGTATATTAACAAATATTTTCACACTCCAACATATCTTTTCCATGATACCTAGTGACTACTTATTATCCCAGCAAGTTTGAAGTCATTCTGTGTTACATTGCTATAGATTTAACGTACAGCAGCTGAAATTAATAGTTTATCCAATAGCTGAGCCCGGCTGTGTGGAAGCGCCTCCTCTAGGTTGGCTGGCGTGTGTGCTTTTCCGGACAAATTTAAGCCCATAACCCCGCTGTTCCTAGTTTGCGTATTTGTTCTGAGAGAACATTCTAGAGAACTTCTTTGGTTGTTTTTGTAACATCCCCTTTTTCTTAGATTGTTTCTCAAGTTTTTTATCTTCGGTCAACCACCCAGCTACTAATATGCTCTTTTGTTTTTTCTAGGTATATATGGGGAATTGATATAACATGACCATGTAAACCCCCATTATGGTCGCCAAAAGTCAATCTCATCATTTTAAGGGTTAAGCCCCAAAAATGGCAAAATGACAAAATGGCTTTTTTAGATTACAAGGAAAATAAAGTTGACATGCCATTACAAGCAAAAGGTTTAGAACCCATATTTATTTTTACAAATCAGTCTCCCAAACCCTTTTCTCGCTAGCCTACAAAAAAACAAGGGCGTAGCCATTATGATTAATAGAAATACGTATTTTATGATTAATTTAAAAAAAAAATTAAATATAAGGAAGGGAGATATTTAATAATTTCTTGTACAATACAGTAAGATTGGTAATATACTGGTACTATACAAAGGTCAGCTGTAACTATCGCTTGTTTATATGCTCCTAATGGTCCCAGTAGATCATTCCATAAAGACGTTTTCAATGCCCTGGAAAGATTACAAAAAGTATTATTGATAATTGGAGGCGATTGCAAACTCACATATAATCATTCTCTTGATGGATCGAACCTCTGATATCACAGTCAACATCACCCATAAAGATTAATTCCTTAAATTGCTATCTCGTCATCTTAAAATACATTCTATAGTAGACGTTTGGAGATGTATCTATCCTACTCAAAGAGACTATACTTTGTTTTACAATCCGCACTAATCTTATCCTCGCATTGACTGTACAGCTGAATCCGTTATAGTACGGTCCTTGGGGGCCACAGAATGAGACCGCGTTATAACCGGGATCGCGTTGTAGTGAATCGCGCTATAACGGGGTTGAGCTGTTTTGTTGGACTCCCAGACTCTCCCCGTGGTCTCAGCAAAAATTAACAGCATTACTTGGTCTGAACAGGCCAAAATTCAAATGACCATAGATAAGTTAGTCCTACCATGTTCTTCTTATTCTGGGAGACTGAATAATTCTCTTCTGAGTGTGCCTGAGGTTTTAAAAAGTCTCGAAACTGAACTTCAACATTATTTCTCTACAAACGCCTTGCCTGAAATAACTCGACCGACTTTTTTGGATAGCATAAAGTAGAGATGAGAGACGCCTTTATAAAAATTGCCACGAATAGAGAGACAGGCTCGTCCAGTTAGAAAAACGGTCCACTAAACGTTTCTCTTAAAGGTCAATAAAAAAGCGCTCATTCTCCTAAAACTACTGAAGAATATCTCTTGTTAGAAATTAGCAACAATTACACTTTGCAGATCATGCTGAAAGGACTTGAAGGTGGACAGGTCAACATTACTTCAAAAAGGGTAATAAACCAGAAACCTTAATGGCCAAAAACCTCAGACATAAAACAAACTAGAAACAACATATTTCTCATCTGGCAATGTCGCATCATCCCTTATAAATATTACACGAATTCCATGACTATTACAGACGACTGTCTTCTTGAATTAAAGCAGCTTCTCTCCTCCTGTAAGCTGCCCCAACTAAACACTAAAGCACGCAATTGTCTTAACAAAACCTATCCAAGTTGGATTCATTCCAAACCGTCAGGCCCCAAACAACATTAGAAGAATATTAGATTGGATTCATATTGCCAATTCCTCCAGCTCTGCCTTAAAGCAGCAGTCCAAGCTGCTGGGTTTTTATTTTTAATTTTTTTCTACAATGATAAGTAATTAGCCAAGATGCTGATCGATCGGCGAAGATTCGGCTCAGGGGTTCACTAAGTGGCTGTCAGTGCAGCAGAAGAGGACCAAAGATGCAATGTTCTGTGGGAAAGATCATGTGACCAGGCAGTCACTAGATACAATTTGATGCACAGCTAGAGAGGGACAGGGCTCATAAAGGGTGTCAAAGGGCCTGTTTCAGAAGAGGAAGGGGATGTGACCTTGTAAATGGTTGCTATAGGAACAAATAATGCTTGTTACATTATAATACATCAAAAATGTCATTCAGAGTTGTTGTTTTTTTTTTTTAAATGCTACAAGTATTTTCTCATAGTACAGAAGTGATTTATTATTTAAAAAAAAAACACACAAGTAGGATATTGCTTGGTCTGCCGCTTTAAATACTATTAAGAACAACAGAAAAAGAAACACAAGAGCGCACCAAGGGTCAAGATTTAATAAAAACAAATAAATAATAACAGTAAAAACTTACATATGGGGGTAAGTATATCCAGTAGAACAGTGCAGGGGAAACAGTCCTGGTGGTGGCCTGGGCACAGGGAAATGGTGCTGAGGCTTACGAGGTAGACCCGCGCGCTGGGGCTGCCTGGCTCGGCACCACGTCAATTATGGGTTAATCACCTACATGGGTGGCTTTTAACAGTAATTTTAATTATAATTTTATAATTGCTAATTATGGTCTTTGCCGTTTTTATTGTTATAAAGGTACAGTGTATATTAACTGCGATCACTATACCCTTCTAACTTAGTTAGTATCTTGCATTTACTATGCACGCTATTCCTATTGGCCAATCAATTACCCTATTGGGATTACAGCATGACTGAATAAAAGGCCCCCACGTAGGTGTCCAAAATATTGCCTGATGAAGCACAACACCGTGTGAAACGCGTTGCGAAAGCCCTACAGCCCTACAGTGCAATTGGAGATTAGCCGACTGGTGTACTAAGCCTCAGCAGTCCCATCAACATCTAGAGACTGTCCGTGAACCGGAGGAAATTTTTTCTGTGAACCGGCGTATGAGGCGGGCAACCATCCACGGGTCCTGCGAGAAGCTGCAACCCGGAAGGAAGAACAACGTGGTGCCGAGCCAGGCAGCCCCAGCGCGCGGGTCTACCTCGTAAGCCTCAGCACCATTTCCCTGTGCCCAGGCCACCACCAGGACTGTTTCCCCTGCACTGTTCTACTGGATATACTTACCCCCATATGTAAGTTTTTACTGTTATTATTTATTTGTTTTTATTAAATCTTGACCCTTGGTGCGCTCTTGTGTTTCTTTTTCTGCTGCTGCCCGGCGGTTGGAGCCATCCTGCGACGGGACCTGTGGAGGAGGGGTGCCTTCACACCACATCAGCTGCAAAAGGGAAGAGTTGGTCTATTCCAAGATCGTGTTAGGAAGCAAGAGCGCGGTTTGACTTTATCTACTATTAAGAACAACACTTGGCAAATAATGGTTTATGAAATGATAACTGCATTTCTCAATGATACGATTAAAAGTCAACGAAGTGAAGCAGCAGCAGTTGACAGTGCTGAGGTGAGTGAAGCGGCAGCAGGTTAGTGCTAAGGTGAGGGAAGCAGCAGCAGGTGACAGTGCTGAGGTGAGTGAAGCAGACGAACATTTTTACATGGTGTGGCGATTTTCACTTCTCATTCGCCACACCTGTGGCTACATTGAGATATAGGTTGCCCTTTTCTGATTTATAACATAAGTTCAATGCATTGAAGCACATCATTGACAATTGGCTTTTCAAGAGCAGCAAACTAAGATGCAACTTGAATGTCTAATATTTAAAAATATAAAAATGTCACTTAATGTCAATGTGTGCATTATTTGCATTTTCTAATTAGGTTATTGTAGATAACACAGGCTCATTATAAGCCTGTTCATTTTATTGAGCCCAGTTGTATCTGGTAGCCAGTGACAAATCTTCTTACGCCTACACCTGAATTCTCAATCATTATAATGCAGTCAGCTGGGACTATGCTGAAGAGATGAATGGGTTCCCCTGAGATTATTCTCCCTTTAATAATCAGAAGAGGGCAATTGGGTCAATTACTGCTTCAGTTTGCCCTATTGCATGTAAATCAGCTTACAAAGTGTTTTTATAATAACACTTTTTGTATAGCCTTTATCTTTGCAATTGCAGGCATTTCCAATTGAGGACGATGAAATTCACTAGATGTTAAAGTATTGTACTAGTTCAAACTACGTTTAGTCGTATATTTTTCATCAAAGTTTTTTTTTTTTTATAACAACGCTCTCTTTGACTTCATTCGAGCTGAAAATATGCATTTACGAGTGTTTTTTATTCAACATTTTATTCAACATTACATTTTATTCAACAGACTGTTTACAGTACAATCCTCAAAACAAATTCTAAAAAAAATAACAGTAATACATTGGAGGATGCCTGTATAGAAGAGAAAGTGTTGATGCACTGCACCGTTTTTGCTTGAGTTGAATGAAAGTTGCTAATTTAATTTGGTATTTGAGGGGCAGATAAAGGGAGGGTTTTCCCACCCCTCACCTGTGTTTTTTGATAAGCAAAAAAGTGACCAGAATTTTATACATCCAAATACAATGTACAGGCATACCCCGGTTTTAGGCACTCACTTTAAGTACACTCGCGAGTAAGGACATATCACCCAGTAGGCAAACGGCAGCTCGCGCATGCGCCTGTCAGCACGTCCTGAACAGCAATACCGGCTCCCAACCTGTACTGAAGCTGTGCGCAAGCGGGGAGACTATCGAGCCTGTTACAAATGCGTTATTTACATCAGTTATGCACGTATATGACGATTGCAGTACAGTACATGCATCGATAAGTGGAAAAAAGGCAGTGCTTCACTTTATGTACATTTTCACTTTACATATGTAACGGGTATTCCCCCCCCAATCGCAGATCTGATGTGGGTGCAAGGAACATACGGTGTTACCATAGGTGTGGTGCATTACCTGTTGGCTCGCAGGAGGGCTGAGCTTCCGCCACGGGGAACCTGGGGCAATTATACTAGGGGTAACCACTTACTCAATTCAGCGCCTCCACCTGCGATGGCTCCCACCAGAGGGGGAGTGGTTCCTCGCAGGACAATACAATAATCACATACACGGGTATATAATAACTAAGGACTTTACTAACATACAAACAACATATCACGGCAGTACCACAATATAACCTGTGTCCCTCTCTCGCGGAGACACCTACTGCGTCACGCAGGACGCTTCCCCAACACCAGGTGATCCCACCCAGTGTCCCGAGAATCCCCACCCAATGTCCCGCACTCTTGCAGAGAGTCAATGGGTGACTGCGCAGTCACAGTTAAGCTAAGGGCCCGGTGGTGCACTTATGTATTAGATACCTGCCGAGCACTCCGGTGCTCGGGTCAGCAATCTTCACAAAGGGTCAGACGTGTGATGAATCCGTCTGATTATCCAAGCGAACTCCGGCATGTGCGCACCGCTAGGGCGGTCCCACTCTGGAATCGTCTCTGTGGACCCCAACGTGGGTCCAACCGCTTCCACAGGAACAGCAGCAGCCGCTGTGTCCCTATCTATCTCAATGGTACTAACGTGACAGGAACCCTAACCTAGGGCCTGTCCCTGTAGTACAGCAACCTGTAGTGGCTTGGGGAACTCCTATGGGCCTGGCAGGGGTAATGACCTATCCCACTCCCCTAACTACCCAAGTCCCTCGCCTCACTACTATTCAACTAGTCCCAGCGCCTACAGCAGCAAGCTGTAGCTCACTGGAGGCTGCAGCCAACGTGCTGCAAAACAAGGTGCCTGCCTGTCAGACCTCACAGCACTAACAGCCGTGACTCTGACAAGGCAGCACTCTATGCTAAAGGGCAGCGTCCCTATCTCGGGCCTCCCTAAGCACTTACCCACTAAACTAGTGGGGCGTTGGGGCCTACCTGGGGTGTAGGTACCTATATGGGGCAGAAGCTGCACTCGCTCCCCGCAACCTACTTCCCTACAGCTCCCTGACTCCAACTCTCTGTAACCTTCCTTTCCCCAGCTCCCACTAATGTAAGTGGCAGGGTCCCTATCCTGAGGGCTGCCCCTGGCAACACTCACCTTACTGGGGAGCTGAGCTATCTCGGACCAAGGGGGTGCTGGCCTAGTACAGGGGAGTCCCTGACTCCTGTACCCTACCTCCTTCCCTTGTCTGTTCCTTCCTCTGACTGACAAGCGTGCTCTCTGCCCGCGAAATGTATCCAATTCTGTCCAGGGCAGTCCTGCAGCCCTATTGGCTCCTATGAGGCACCTGGTGCCTCCCTCGCTAGGCACTATGGGAATTGTAGTCCCGGGGCACCTATAATAACATTGGGGCACTTGCCCTGCGCATGCGCGAGTCTTTGGGAGCCGCCTCAACCCTTCTCGCACTTTCCCTACACTCGCGCGACATCTCCCTAGCTCCAGGGACCCTTCCGCGCCTGCGCGATCACTGCGCATGCGCGAGTGGCTATGTAATGGCGGCGGCCTCACAGACCTTCTCCGGGAGCGCCGGGAGCCCAGCGACGCGATCGCGGCCTTGGCAACCGGCCGCACGCGTCCCCGGCAACCCCCGAGCAGGAGCCTGACCGCCCTCACCCCTGCGATACGCCGACGGGGCCGCCATTGAACTCGGCGGCACCCGCGATCGGCAGCTAGGTGAGGGGGGTACTGACAGGCTGGGGAGACCTGGCTACATCCTCCCCCTGGTGAAAAATCCAACGCCCTCGCTTGGGGAACGACATACCTTGACATAAGTTTACACACTGAAAAATGGCATGGCATAATTGGTACATTTAGCAGGTCAACTGTAACATCCCTGAAACATGGCACATCAAACCCAGTAATACCCGACGCTAGCTGAGACCATTTGTGGGGTGCCCCTAACTGATCAGGTGGGGGTACCTCACTTTTGCGTCCGTGAGCCCCCCCGGGGTGAATCTCTCGGAGAGCACACTCTGGGATAACAGTCACTGGTTCAGTACTACTTCCTCCCCCTGGTGGAAGGAATAGCACAGTGTCTTTCAAACCGGTCTTTACCCGGTCATCCACGGCCTGGAAGCAGCAGGCCAGGCGGCCAGGACCTTTCCCGCGGTCCACTACTTGGCGAATGGGCCGCTTCTTCTGCGGTGCAAAGGAGGCAACTTCTACTAGCTCCCTTGCCACACAGTCCCGGTCCCTACCTACTTGCGAGGCTTCCACTGGGAAGCGAGGAATGAACAACGTCTCTTTTCTCAAAGTCTCTGTCTCGCCTGGCAGGGGGTAAAGAGTAGATACTTTACCACTGCGGTGATTTGCGGTGGCCAACCTGTCCTCGAGGACGCTGTCAGTTCCCACCTCGGCTGTATCGGGACCTGTCCACAACACTTCTGGGACAGTCCACTCACTGGCTTGAAACTCGGGAGCGTTGGACCCCAGTCCTGGGACCATTTGAGTCGGAGCGCACGGGCTCACACTCGGTTCACGTGTGCTGACACCTGGATGTCCAGCTACATTCATCTGCTCCACATGAACGGTAGTTGGAGCATTTTTCACGGTCACCTCCACCGGAGCCTGTGGGAAGCAAGGGGGTTCCTTACCACTCTGCTGGCTTACGATGGGTTTCTCCTCTTCTGGAACACTGTCAGGTATCTGCGGTGCTTCACCTGACACCACGACAGAGCTGACTGTTCTCTTCAACTGAACGGTAGGCGGTAGATACTGGTCCTCTCGCACGGCTGGACAGCTTTCTTCTAGGGGGGACACCTCCGCCAGGACGCGATGTCGAGTGGAGCCATTCGCCCGGGTGTCCAGACTTAAGAAGCTATCGTGCTCCGCGGTCACCTGGAGGCTCACACACGACACCCCTGGGGCAGTCAACTCACCCTTGTCGTCGGTAGCAGGTACTGATCCCACACCTGGGACCGATGGTACCTCTGTAGGCCGGACTGGCCGTTGTGGGGCACACGGGCCCACAGCACCTGAATACACTGTAACCGAAGTAGGTGATTCTTTGGCCCCAACTTCACTTGTGTGGTCCGCCGGCTGGCGCATCACCACGAGTGGCTGGCGGCTGAATTCACTGAAAGAAGATGGGGGTACAGACACCTTACCCTGTGATTCCTCTGTCTCACTGCTGGGGTGGTTCGCCGGTAGGCGCATCGCCACCGATGGTTCGTCCTTTTCCGTAGCTGGCTGGGCCTCAGTCCTTCCCTCTTGGTTGCAACGGGGGACTAGGGCAGCCTTGTCTGTCAGCTCCTCCACCTCCGTGGTTGGGGTAGAGCAAGTAACAGCATCTTCATCTCTGGGTTCTGCCATCTGAGATTCCTGCTTGGGATCTGGGACTGTAGACTGCAGCGGCACAGGTTTTAGAAACTGTGCCCCGCAGCCGGCACACTTGGGACCCCAGGTCTGTTTGCCACCTGGGAAGTCACACTGATTACAAACACATCGTATACACCCCTCATCCTCCACCACGGCCACCCGATATTCTATTGGTAGCCTAAAATGTTTAAAGTCCATACCACCAGATAGACTCAAGTCCTTTTGTAGGCACGGGCACACCAGAAAGGATATTTTCCCTCCTTTAGACCGCCATGCTCCATATAAATGAGGGTGTATTTCTCTGCACTCTGTACTGTTTTTAATGGGAACAGCAGTTGTTGATGGCTGTTCACTTTGCTTGCTCCCCCTGGTGGAATGTAAAGGAGGGGCTCGCTCTATCACTGAGTCACTCACATTGCGGGGGCGGAGCTCTGGTTTTCCCGCCAGTCCCGGATGGATTTCTGCAACACAATTTGGTGCAGGCTTGCAGTCAGCAGCACATGTGCTCTCCTGCTTGGGCGGGAGACGCCATTTTAAGTGTGACTCCCTTGATGAGGGAGCCTCCATTTTGATCACAGGTCTGGTAATCTCACTAAGGCTCTCTGAGTATGCAAGAGGGTAGCCTTCTGGTGGGGCCCCTGGGAAATGTAAGGTCGGAGGGACATTTACCCGGCATATTTCCTGATCCGTTACTAGCCATAGTCTACAACACTGGTCAGTGGGGTCGTACCGGTGCTCTATCCTCTTCCACCCTTGGTCTATGCCCAGGAGTCTCCCTAGGGCCTCACCAATTTCCCTCAACTTCACGGCACTACTGGGAACATCCCCTACTACTAGCACATGTCGCGGGGATACTTCTGTCCTCTTGGTTCGTTCGTGGCCCTCATGGCTTGCAGGCCCAAACATGGCGAAAAATCTAAATTGGCCAATTTGGAAAAAATGAAAACAGGGCACCCCAGGTCTATCTCAGCAGCGCCTCCAAATGTAACGGGTATTCCCCCCCCAATCGCAGATCTGATGTGGGTGCAAGGAACATACGGTGTTACCATAGGTGTGGTGCATTACCTGTTGGCTCGCAGGAGGGCTGAGCTTCCGCCACGGGGAACCTGGGGCAATTATACTAGGGGTAACCACTTACTCAATTCAGCGCCTCCACCTGCGATGGCTCCCACCAGAGGGGGAGTGGTTCCTCGCAGGACAATACAATAATCACATACACGGGTATATAATAACTAAGGACTTTACTAACATGCAAACAACATATCACGGCAGTACCACAATATAACCTGTGTCCCTCTCTCGCGGAGACACCTACTGCGTCACGCAGGACGCTTCCCCAACACCAGGTGATCCCACCCAGTGTCCCGAGAATCCCCACCCAATGTCCCGCACTCTTGCAGAGAGTCAATGGGTGACTGCGCAGTCACAGTTAAGCTAAGGGCCCGGTGGTGCACTTATGTATTAGATACCTGCCGAGCACTCCGGTGCTCGGGTCAGCAATCTTCACAAAGGGTCAGACGTGTGATGAATCCGTCTGATTATCCAAGCGAACTCCGGCATGTGCGCACCGCTAGGGCGGTCCCACTCTGGAATCGTCTCTGTGGACCCCAACGTGGGTCCAATCGCTTCCACAGGAACAGCAGCAGCCGCTGTGTCCCTATCTATCTCAATGGTACTAACGTGACAGGAACCCTAACCTAGGGCCTGTCCCTGTAGTACAGCAACCTGTAGTGGCTTGGGGAACTCCTATGGGCCTGGCAGGGGTAATGACCTATCCCACTCCCCTAACTACCCAAGTCCCTCGCCTCACTACTATTCAACTAGTCCCAGCGCCTACAGCAGCAAGCTGTAGCTCACTGGAGGCTGCAGCCAACGTGCTGCAAAACAAGGTGCCTGCCTGTCAGACCTCACAGCACTAACAGCCGTGACTCTGACAAGGCAGCACTCTATGCTAAAGGGCAGCGTCCCTATCTCGGGCCTCCCTAAGCACTTACCCACTAAACTAGTGGGGCGTTGGGGCCTACCTGGGGTGTAGGTACCTATATGGGGCAGAAGCTGCACTCGCTCCCCGCAACCTACTTCCCTACAGCTCCCTGACTCCAACTCTCTGTAACCTTCCTTTCCCCAGCTCCCACTAATGTAAGTGGCAGGGTCCCTATCCTGAGGGCTGCCCCTGGCAACACTCACCTTACTGGGGAGCTGAGCTATCTCGGACCAAGGGGGTGCTGGCCTAGTACAGGGGAGTCCCTGACTCCTGTACCCTACCTCCTTCCCTTGTCTGTTCCTTCCTCTGACTGACAAGCGTGCTCTCTGCCCGCGAAATGTATCCAATTCTGTCCAGGGCAGTCCTGCAGCCCTATTGGCTCCTATGAGGCACCTGGTGCCTCCCTCGCTAGGCACTATGGGAATTGTAGTCCCGGGGCACCTATAATAACATTGGGGCACTTGCCCTGCGCATGCGCGAGTCTTTGGGGGCCGCCTCAACCCTTCCCGCACTTTCCCTACACTCGCGCGACATCTCCCTAGCTCCAGGGACCCTTCCGCGCCTGCGCGATCACTGCGCATGCGCGAGTGGCTATGTAATGGCGGCGGCCTCACAGACCTGCTCCGGGAGCGCCGGGAGCCCAGCGACGCGATCGCGGCCTTGGCAACCGGCCGCACGCGTCCCCGGCAACCCCCGAGCAGGAGCCTGACCGCCCTCACCCCTGCGATACGCCGACGGGGCCGCCATTGAACTCGGCGGCACCCGCGATCGGCAGCTAGGTGAGGGGGGTACTGACAGGCTGGGGAGACCTGGCTACACATACATGCTCCGGTCCCATTGCGTACGTTAATGCGGGGTATGCCTGTATGTGCCATACAACTCCACCTTCATTTCAAATGATGTTTTCGAAATTGCAAGCTGAAGCAAACATGCAAACTTGGAGGAAAGCATCTTGATACATTATCAAAAAGTGATACAAGACAAAAATTACCTTAAGGGAGTAAATGTGATCAAAGTATTTTTCCTTATTCTGTATTTTCTTTGTATGACTCAGGGATGTGCAAACTGGGGGGTGCGATATTTTTCTGGAGGGGCACTGGCGGTTGCAGTGGCATTAAAATTACATACCAGGGAGATCACGTGAGGCCTCTACAACCTCAATTTACCGTGATGCAGCCGGCGTCTGGAAGCGTCTCCATGGCAACGTGGCGTCAAATGACGCCACGGGGTCATATGGCGTGACGTCACACACGCGTTGCCACATCAAAGCGGCATCAAATGATGCCACGGGTCACGTGATGTCCCATGACCCCGTGTGTCATTTGCGCCGCACTAAATGAGGGGGGGGGCGCGTACTCTGGGACAGAAGGCAGGGCGCACAGAAGCAAAAGTTTGCGCACCCCTGTTATGACTGTATCTCACATAGGAATTGAAAAACTACTGTGTTCAGATATTAAATCAATGATTGTGTTGTCTAACAAATTGTAGCCATACAACATTAAAATGAGACCATTAAATGTACTGACATTCCCTTATTACTTCTAATACCTACATCTCATAGCAAAGAAACATATGAGCGGCCTCATTTCTTGCAAACAAAATAGCAGTAGTGAGTGCATTTTAATAACCCATTGCTTATATTAATGCTAAAGTAGCTTTTTTAATGCTAATAATGTGTTTTATCTGACAATTCTCAGACTGGCTTTCAACAGTGGAAAATACACTAATATTTTAAGTTGATATAGGATTGCCAATGTCATGTGCATTCCAGTATGTGTGATAAAGCATTGCAAACACAGATGGATTGTGCCATGAAAAGCTTACAAAAGAAAGAGAGTTTACAAGCTAATGTTTCGGATCTTGTATTGAGGTCTCATTCTTTGTAGGATAATACCTCAACCCCACATAGACCAGAATGTATTTTCTCCTTCCAGTACTAACATCCTAGATTTTACAAAGGCTTTTGATACTGTTGATCATGTTATCTTGTTAAACAAGTTCCAGTGCTCTGGAATAGGGGAACATTCTTTAAACTGTTTTCACTCCTACCTATCTGGTAGATCCCAATATGTGTCTATCTATCTTGGGCTTTAACTTCCACCCTTTGGATTTCACCTGTGGGGTCCCGCAAGGCTCTGTTCTGAAGCCCCTACTCTTTTCAGTCTTATTTAATGATCTTTCTACAGGTTGTAAGGCAGCTTTAATGCACATGTATGCGGGTGACACAATCTTATACAGTATGCACACATCGCTAGCCTCTCTGACCTTGCACACGTACTTCAATCTGACATTTCAAGACTTGAATACTGGATTTCCCAAAGAAACTGTTTTGAAGCACTGACAAAACTGTAACAATGCCATTTGGGACTAGGGCAATATTTCAAAAGCTACCAACGACAGAGCTACAGATCAGAACCAACTCTAACACCATTCCAGCCCCTGTCGCAATTTTTAAATATCTGGGCATGTGGCTTGACTCACATTTAACGTTTGGGTTGCATATTGATACTCTGACATCCAAAACCTCTGAAAACTGGGTATAATTTATAGTCCCACTGCTCAGAAAGCTCATCACTGCGAAATGCTCCAAGAACTAGATTTGCTATTCCTTGAATCCAGGCGCAAAGTTAATTTCCATGTCTTGCCTTCAAATGCTTTCTGGACAAGCTATCTGACTATCTGAACAAACTCCTCACCCCTATCACTCACTCACAGCAGTTATCACCTGAGATCAGACTCCAAAAGACTGTTTACAGTCCCAAGGGTCAACAAAGAATCTGGTAGCTCCTCCTTCTCTTACCGTGCACCTCATGACTGGAATAACCTACCAGAGACTCTCAAACCCGCCTGCAGTTTAAGTCATTTCAAGAATTCAGCCCTCACATTTTAATCTTGTATGTAACTGTTGCATACGCCCATAATCATATAATCTCTAACTGTCCATGAAATGTCTGTAAATATATGACGTCTGTTCTTTTACTGTAACCATATATTGTCATACCTCTGTGCCCAGGAGATACTTGAAAACGAGAGGCAACTTAAGTATAATTTCCTGATAAAACAATATATAAATATATCAATCTGCCAACAGTGCTCTGTTTGCTTCATTCATGTCACTTTCTGTCCCTAGTGGGGGTACGCATTTTCTCCTTCCCTCCCATTGCGGCCCAAGTACATTATATTGACCTCAATGGTAGCATCTTTCCTTGTTGCTCCCGGTGCGTGATGAAACCTCTTCCCAGTGGTGGACTTCAAAATCCGCCTCCCCTAGGCACTTCCATATGCCGGCCGCCTCCTTTCTGCTGCCCTCCTCCTCCTTCCGATTCGCAGCATCAAATGATATCGCGGACTTCACCACAGTGACGTTACATACCGTCTCCTTCTCATGGAAACGCGACCCCATTACGTCATTTGATGCCGTGTGACACCTCGTTGGTGACGTCCGTGGCATTATTTGATGCTGCGAATTGGAAGGAGGAGGAGGGCGGCAGAAAAGAGACAGCAAGGCATTTGTAAGTGACTTCCCATCAGGCCCGATAGGCCCTAGAGCATGGCAAATGTATATGGGGGTGGACATTTTTGCCGCCCCCAAATTTTGCTGCCCTATGCCCGGGCGTAATGGGAAATTTGACACTGCCTCTTCCTCCCTTCATATCCAAATAAGAGCGGTGGTTGAGCATGAATCTAAGAGTAAGATATTGGTATGAAAGAGAATTCAATGACAATAACATTCTGCTAGCTTTTACTGTTATTCCCTGCTGCTTTCACACTTCTACTTACATTTCTTGAATTTGTAGAGGCGGCTGCAAAAGTTCAGATAATAGACACCAAACCAGAAAGTCTCCTTGAACTTCTTCGAGGCTTCACTCGAGCAGTTTCTTGCTAAAAACCAATTCCTTGTATAAATGTACAATCAGCAAACCTAATATTAATAAGTCAACAAAGTTTTTCACCTTTGTAAATTCTCCAGAAAGGACAATCTGTTGTTTAATTATGATAATGTTTCATTTGTCTCTGTGAAATGCCTTGCACATTATTCACAACTCTTCAAAACATGTGCTAATTGGGCTTTGTGAAAACATTTCCTCTCAATGCACATCATTCATTTTCCCTGTTTTTTTTTTCTTACGAATCCACTCATTAATATTTCCCATGTTAACAATTAAGGGGAAAACATATCCTGAGATTTTACAAAGAACATCTACAAATTAATTTCCAGGAACGCACACAAATACATCCATCAAAAATGACATGCTACAGAGCACAACAATTTTCCAACACACAACAGATTGCTACCTAATCAAAGACATGAGGGGAAAGAAGTAATCCATTGGTAAAGTTAATGTCCTTGAAGTGAGAAACCCTATTTGAGTGTCAGTACCAGGTCAAGTCATTTGCATTGAACTGAGATCCTCATTAGTGTTCATCAACAGACATTATCTTACAGTAAATGGATGGTAACAACCACTAACAGATATCAGTTGAGTTAATAAAACACTGTGGTCACTATTCAATATGGTGGGAAACAGGGTAATAATTAATGGATAGTTAACTATATATAACTATATATATATATTGGGCACTTTTACCGGTTTTGGTTCTAAATAAAAAAATTGAACTTAATTGGTTTTGGATTTGTAAAAAAAAAAAAAAAAAAAATCATGGAAAAAGATAGCCGTTTGCTAACTCTGCACCGCTGCCACACAGGACATTTGCAATAAAATAATGACCTAATACCTACGGGCCAAAAAAGCACCAAAAGAGGGAATTTACTGATATACCAACCTACTCAAAGATACAGGAGAAAATGCGCTACCAGAACTAAATGAGGATACAGTCGATAGAATTATAGATGTTAGCCAGTGTATAAATGAATGAATGCACAAAGGTTACTATGGAGAATAAAACAATGAAACAATGTACAGTATTGTATATATTGTGGTTCCGTCGTCACGTTGTGGGGTTTTTTGTCCCAGATTAAGGCCTCGGCCATGTTACCTGCTTGCTCGCTGGAGCGTGCTGACGCGCGCTCATGCTTGGCACTGAGCCCCTACAGCCGCAATTAGAGTGGCTTTAGAGAGGGAGTGGCTCAGTGAGTAAAAGACACTGAGTGGCACTGAGAGTTTGAAGCAGGGGAGCCTGGTGTAATTCCCGGTGTCGGCTCCCTGTGACCTTGGGCAAGTCACTTTATCTCCCTGTGCCTCAGGCACCAAAAACATAGTTTGTAAGCTCCACGGGGCAGGGACCTGTGCCTGCAAAATGTCTCTGTAAAGTGCTACGTATAACTAGCAGCGCTATACAAAAACATGCTATTATTATTATTTAGTAGGGGCTCGCCTACGCTTTCGCAAGCGCGCGGAAGCGTAGGTCTTAGGTCATTTTAAAAATCAAGTGCTTGCCGGAGCGCAGGGCCGGTCACGTGAGCGGTTCGCCCACTCAGGGCGAACCAGCTCCATGACGTAACTGGCCCGCCCCCTGACGGCGCGCAGGGCAAGCAACCGCAAGGCCAGGGAAAGCACCCGCTTCAGCGAGCAAGCAGGTGACATGGCCGAGGCCTTAGGCAGGAAACCTTGGCAGGTAATTTACGCACCTACGTAGTCCCTTATGGGAGTTGAACTCGAGTCCTTCCTGCTCCTATCTGGCAGTTCTTCCTCACTGCCACCAGGACTGCTAATCCTGGCTACCTGAGTCTACAGACAACTCACTACAGATCATAATTAGATAGTCACCTGTACCTGTCCCATGCCTCCAGACAGACCTATATAAACCTCCCCTGCCTGTTCCTCCTTGCTTGTTTATATTGGTGCTTTCTGGATAGACTAGCTCACTGCCTTGCTGCACGTTGTTGTTTCTGATATCGTTACCAGACACCTGCTTGTCTATCGACCACGCCTCTTGCTGCCTTCCCCGGACTTTTGACTGCGAGCCCGACTACGCCTCTCACTGCCTGCCCTGCCATTTCCAGCCTCTGGGATCAACTCTACAGTTGCCACAAGACTTTACAGTTACACAGTAGATGAGGTTGATAAAAGACAGACACCCATCAAGATCAACCTATGCTAAATTTAGACGACAGATACTTTATCCTATAACCGTACTTACAGTATATTGATCCAGAGGAAGGCAAACAAAAAACCCCAGTGACATATCATTGGTATAGAGTAATTGAAATGAGTCTACAACAGAAGCTACATATCCTCTAGATGTATGTATGCATCTCTTTAGTTATATAGCGCCATTAATGTACATAGCGCTTCACAGCAGTAATACACGGGACATAATAATATAAATAACAAATAATACAAATAACAGGAAGAATGCTACAGACATAAAAGTGACATCTAGGAAAAAGGGTTCCTGTCCCGAAGAGCTTACAATCAAAGTGGTGTGCAGGAAGAACATACAGAGACAGTAGGAGGGTGTTCTAGTAAGTGAGTCTGCAAGGGACCAAGGTTTGTGTATGAGGTGTGAAGTATCAGCAACAAAGCTACTCATATGCTTCAGTATCAGCCACAGAGCTACTCGTATGCTTCAGATGAGTGCTCAATAACCACTAACAGTGCAGGATTTAAGGCTCTCCTCTCATTAACACAACTAGCCCAAGCATTTTGCCTGAACCACCTGTGCAAAAGCAGGGATATCCTTAAAACCTTCACTGTTAGTGATCCTTGAGGACTAGCGTTGGGAACTTCTGTTCTAGATAAGTTAATTAGCATACCCTGCCGTAATAAAACAGATACCTGTATAAAATAATCTGTAGGCATCTGTATACTAGAGGTTGCTCTCAATTATGTGTCATACACATATACAAGACCTTTAAAGAGCCATATATTATATCTCCTGCATGACAGTCAATACAAGACATGTTTACTGAAACGACCAAGCCACTACATTTCACACCCTTAAGTAATGTGATAATCTTCTTTTAAAAAAGCATAGTATTTGAAAGAAGGGATTAAACCACTTCAGGCATTTACTAATTCCAACATCTGTGTCTCCCCATTTTCCGAGGTAATGGCATCATTGTTTAAATATCTATAGCAGGTGCTTTCCTTAAAGAGTTTTTGCTTTTACAAAATGATTGAACAATTTCTCATTCCCCCGAACTCAAACGTCCTTTTTTTTTTTTTGTAGAGTTTATCTTGCGTGACAATTGCTACATTAATAAAGTCAAGCATCATACAAGGCCCATTGCTATCATTGTTAATGGAATTGTTTCAATGTTAAGAGGAATTCAACTCATTCTACATAATGAGCTCACTCTCTAGGAAACCTCTTTAGTCATTAAAAAAGAAATTTCATTTAATAAAGGTAAAATATCCAAAATGCTCTAAAATACGGCTGAACATAACTAATTTTTCCTTTCAAAGGTGTTTTTAATTAAATAAAATATTCTAATTGGCCACAAACAGTACGTTGGCCATTGCATCCAATAATATTGTTCAACACACCAAGTGCATTTGGGCCCTAAAAACAGTAACCACAAGAGGTATACAGGCTAAAAAAAATAATTAAATGCCGATTACCATAATAGAAATAGTTAACTTCGTTTACATAGGTTTGTATTTGGGTAACCACTTGTCCTCATCATAAAACCAATGGTTGTCATATGGTCATTTGGTTAAAACTCAAGTGTCAAGGCACTCATGTTCTTATTGTATAATAAACATATCAAAATTAGATAGCAAAAGTTTTTCCACCCATGAAAAAACCACTGCCATGTTATACAATCACAAGAAACCTAAAATATACAAAAAATATAGTGATTGTTACAAGTTACGACATTAAAATAAGAAAAATAAAATACTGTTAAAGGCCTAAACGGCGTGTTAAAATATCTCAAATATACTTCATGTATGTATTGCAGATTGCAACTTTAATTCAACAATGAAAACCGTTTAAATGATAACAGAAGCCATACTGAAGAACCACATAGTAACATCCTCTGGTGCAGGGGCAGCCAACTCCAATTCCAAGGTCTAATGACTGAGCCACTGTTTGGGCCACCTGTGCTGAAGCAGGGATATCCAGAAAACCCAACCGTTTGGTGGCCCTTGAGGACGGGAGTTGGCCACCGCCGCTCTAGCGGATGACAAAAACTCCAGTATATTTTACGTTAAAAACATTATTTCTTTGGTGGTAGATCATATTTAAAATGTATCTCAGTAAATGTTATGCTAGTCAATAATTCATTGCCACACAGTAGCAAATGTGTACCTTATACGGTCAATCCTTTCCACACTTCACAACTAGTTCTTCCATGGACTACTTACCCCATGAATATTCAGACACACACCGCGTACCCACGTGTGTTACTATGCATTAATGGGTGTTCTAGTAGTATTTCAAAGTCAAACACATAATATTTTGTCATGTACATGGACATCAAACATCGTCTCCATTGTATTTAAATTAAACGTCCAAATGATTGAAAGCGTTTGCTATAAAGAGAATGTGACAGGAATATATAGTAACTTGTGCTTTGTGTCATCCCGATAAAGAGACTGTATATTTACAGGAAGGGTGATTTCTAAATCTATTCGGACGCCTGATAAAGTGTCCCGCACTATTCATTACGGGTGCAGTGAGAACAAATATATATCTATGGTGATCAGACATTTAATTCACAACAAAGAGGGAGATACTCTTTTGTGGGTCTGTTAAAAGTCCAACTGTGATCTCTGATTTATTTTGTATACGTAAATCTTGATCTCATTTGATGCATACAGTACATGGTTCAATCAGTTACCCTCCCTTATGGAATATGTTTTTTTTCACAACCTGATTTAGTCTAGGGGAAAGCTGACCACGTGTCCGGAAATGAACTTCATATTCTATATGTCTTTTGAGGTGTGTTTTCTTACTTCACCTCAGCCTGCTCCTGCAATGTGAGCATTGCTGAAATCTACTGTGTAGCCAGAAATGTCAATTTAAAATAACAACCCGACAATTTAATATTTATAAATATTTCAATACCATTTTACTGGGGCACAGCACAGCTAATGATTGCCGACTTGCTGATTAATCCTCAGGGTTTTATTTGTAAGCCTGCCTGCATTTTTGTTTTACTAATTCCTATCACATTCGTACTCCGTTTTAATCCTTACATTTTTACGCATTTGTGCATAGATTAACTTTTCATATTACCAAGTGTAGGTCATTTGGGGCTAATTGATATTTTATGAACAAATAGACTTTATTACATGAAAGAAAATACCCTCATTAATTTTAAAAAATCTGTTTACGAAGACGTTTTGTCTCCATGTCATTTATTTTCACTTGGTAATGAAAGCATGCGAGTTGTGAAAGTATTTTTTTAACAGTAGTAAACCACACATTAAATAAGTTATGGTGGGTAAAAAAAAAGTGACAAAAACTCTCCAGTGCACAGCGCACAGCGCACAGCGCACAGCAAATAATAATATCACTTGTGAGCACATTAACACGTCTCACACAGGTCTGCAAACCCTGCTTTTCACCATTATCTCCCAGCATACAATGCTTCCACTGCAGCCAGGGATTCTGGGAAATGACATGCAAATGAGCACAAATCTATTTTAATAGTAGTCAAAACGTTAGTGCCTAAGTTGTCTGCATTGCTTTTTTACTGTATTGCAGGAGTCTACAACGTTGAAAAGTATAACAACATTTAAGGTTTCTAAGAGTGCAGCATTTGAAACCAGATGTGGGCATCGATGTGACCTTAGACAAGTAGCAGTACAGAGTACGTGGCGCACGCTTATCCAGGTGTATATGCAAAAATAGAAAAAACACAACAGACAGGAAAAATATATATACTGCAGTGCTTCGGAGATACCAGAAATATCGGATGAAAATATATAGTGGTGCTACTCACATTTTCTATGAGAAATACAGGCGTGTTGGTTATTCTAGAGATCCATTACTTGGAGGGTCATGCACACCCTCTTTCAAAGGAAAGATAGCACTCTGTAATCTTGACTATTACAGTGGCCCTTCCCAGATTAAGGACACTCTTCCCTAACATTAAAAAAAAACAAAAAGTGCCCATACATTACACATGAAGTTGCACATATAAGACATAGCATTAACACCATACACTTAACACAGTGAGACTCCCCTCCTCAGTTGCCCTCCAGTAGCCTGGGGTCTGGAAGCTTCTGCAGCTCCTTTTATACCACTGTTTGATGTTACTATCCTACCCTTGAAATGTTTCACTTTACAATGAATGGCATAAGCAACGCTTTACAATGCAACCCTATGGGCTGCATTTCGGCGCCGGAATGCGTTATCCAACACCTGAATGCGTTATCCGACGCTCACCGCCACTGACTAACACGGGACTCACTTTACAACGGTTTCACTATTTAACGCTACTTCCAGAACGGATTCCGTTGGATAACCGAGGGCTGCCTGCACATGAAATAAGCTACAGTTAACAATGACCTTTCATATACATTAGCCTGCAAAATCAACATTAACCCCTTCAGTAGACAATAGTAATCCAACTAGGGGAGTTACATAAACTCTTCTCAAAAATGATTCATTGTACCTGTCATGGTTTGGCGAGATTTTATGCTCCATAACCTCTACCTGCTAGGTTGGTAGCGTACAGTACCTGGGATTGCAGATGACGATGCCCCAAGAACCTTTCTCTCACCTACTAGGTCCATTACCAGAATACATCAGCTCACCAAGAGTTATAATCAGATTCTGGGGTTATAGAGGGTTAACACCTTGGGGCTCCAAGGACACACACAGAGGCCTCGGGCCCAAAAACGAGACAAAATATAAAATTAACCAACAATTTAAACTCCCCGGAATTTGAACCATGGACCCAGAGCACTTAAGACACACACATAAGGCTTAAGGTCTCTAGCCGGGTGATTTGCACACACATTTGTATTTTATTTTTTATCATTTGATAGGTTGCCACACTGAGAATTGAACCCAGAACCTTAGGGTGCAAATCGAGCAATTTCTTTGAATAAAACAAAAATCAATGCAACTCAATGAGTTATAACATTAAAGAATGTATTTTTATTTGTATAAACATTTGATAGTTGTGTAATGGATTTATACATCTATTGTACATACAGGTAACATTTTACAGTTCGTGTAATTTATAGCTACACAAATGAATAATATAGATCTTATTATTCAAAGTATGTTTTGGTACTTAAAGCAGTAATCCCGGCTGTGCCTTTTTTTTTTTATCCTCCATTTTTTACAGAATTGAAATCTGTAGTTCTTGGAGCTGAACAGTTCGATTGTGAGCTCTGGAAACCACCTGGGTCCTGGGGTACTTACCGGTGAAGGTATCGGCATTTAAGTCTTCCCCGGGTGAAATAACATAGCAGCTAAAAATCTTTTGCATCACGTGGGTCAACAGGAAGCTGTTGCAGTATTTTGGGAAACAAGAAGTTCTCAGAGCTAAAAAATATCCCAGTTCAGCTCTGGGGATCTCCTGGTTCCGTGGCTTAAGAACAGGGGTGGCCAACTCCAGTCTTCAAGGGCCACCAACAAGTCAACGACTGAGCCATTGATTGAGCCACCTGTGCTGAAGCAGGGCTATCCCTAATACCTATCCTGTTGGAGGTCTTTGAGGACTGGAATTGGCCAACCCTACTGTAGAAGAAGGGGGGAAAAGGCGGGAGGGGGGGGGGCTTAGGAAGATGTTGTTGCTAATTTAAAAATTGGAACATTTTTCAAAGTTCCCTGTACCACTTTGGTTAAAATATTTTAAGGTTATGTTTTTATTTCGTATTCATACGCTTTTCCTAAAAACACTGTGATTCATTTTTTTTTGTTTTGTTTTTATTTTTTAAAGGTAAAATGAATGATTTTGACAACAATTAATATTTGATATGCGTGCATGTACTGAGTATTTTGGAAGATACATTATTAACGGCAGTATATGATTATTTTGTTGATTGGATTCTGCTAACATTTTAATTTAAAAAAATGTCACTAGGGATGGAGCGCGCAGTCACACAAGATAAACAAGCCTGTCAAAGTTTTATTTTCCAAGCTGGTGTGCTGGGATTATCTGGGATCTTATCATTCATGCAGCAAATTACCAAGAACTACATTAAAAATGTGTATAGTTGTTTTCATTTTTGAAAGATTCAAGACCATACATAATTAAAGAGGTAGGACATCTGTTATTTATGAGCTGAAATGACAGTTTTAATTTTAGACCCTTATGTATATAGAATATGAAATAACGGCCGAAAATGTTTGATATGCAAGCTCTTAGCGTAACTAAGTAGAAACGACAGCAATTTGCATTGTAGCTGCCGTTCTTGTCTGTGGGTGCATTGCCCCATTGAATAGGTGTTGTATTTAGTGATCAACTGCTTGATTTAAAGCTGCAGACCGAGTAATATCCGTCATGTGTTTTTTTTTTAAATAAATCAGTGCTGTACTATGTGAAAATACTTATCACATTTTTTTAAAACCACTCAAAGGTATATGTAACACCCCTATCTCCTTCCAACCCCCCCTCCCCCTGTCCTGAAGGATAGGGTATACAGTAAAATATATCAAGTCACAATTGTGTCTGTCCCTTTAAACAGGATTTGTGCCTGCAAAAATATGTAGGCTCAGTGGTTACCTTGTTCTTCTCAGGGCTGAGGATCCGCACTGGTTCTTAATGTGGACTATAAATAATAGAACAGGGCGCCAGGAACTTTTTACCTTTTATTGACATAATTTGAAGAACAGGACCAGTTTTCAGTACTCTGGGACTCTGGAATCCAGTTTTCTCTCACTGTGAGATTGGTAATGGCTCACTCTTCATTGGAGCCTCTTGCCCTGCCCAGGGTAGCTCAGGGAATAACCCTCTGAAACTCCTAGCAGACCCCTCCAGGATTTCCTCTTGATATCCTGAGATCGGGAACTACTCTCTACTTTAGAGTAGGTATACTGGATCACTGCTCCATACCCCGATACACGTTCCCAACTTGAGCCGCTGTCCTCGGTAGTATGGGTAGCACTGCCTTGCTCTCCGCTGGCTAGCAGTTTAAATTCCCCACCGTTGCTTCACTCCAAACAGCTCTGGCCAACACTACACACACAGACCACAGCAGCACTGGGTGCTCCAGACCCCTGCACTGGGTCTCCTCAGTTCTGTTCTGCTTACTCCATGTCAGCTTTTCCTTTAGAGGGGCTCTGCCAGTCCCCTGTCAGCACACAGCCTTCACAAAGAATATCCAGTCCAGAATGACTCTGTTGGAGGCTGGGGAGAAGAAATATTTATAACCCTGTCCCAATTAGGGAGATGCCAGCTAGTCTGGGTAGGAACAATATTCCTGGAGGGGAAGTGATATTTATCAATCTTGTTTACTTCACATTTTTGGATATCTAATCCTTGTCTGCAAAAGTTATGGTGGGTAAAGCAAAATGTGACAAAAACCCTCCACTGTACAGTGTACAACAAATAAAAATACCCCTTGTGGTGCATTTGCATGTCTCAGACAGGTCTGCAACCCTGTCTTTCTCCATTATCGCTTAGCAAACAGTGCTTCCACTACAGCCAGGGATTCTGGGTAATTACATGCAAATGAGCACAGTGTCACTATTTCTAATCCATATTAACCTGGACCCCTATAAACGTATGCCTGCCGTATCACACAGCTTTTCAGCACAGCTTGGGTTAAAGAAGTTAACGTTTACAAACACTATCAGGACAACCGCTCAAAAACGTTTTTCAAATGTTAATATTTTCCAGATTTTATTAAAGGCGCCAACAAGCTATTTTTTAGTTTAGTAAACATACAGTATCACTGACATCAGATTACATTGATGCTATGTGTTGGACGGCACCTTAAAAACAGCATATAGATGTTATTAACCAATCATTGATATGTTAAGGAGATCATCTCATAATATTGCATTTTACTTATCTAACTCCCTTACAACAAATATATATAAAAACTAATGGTTTATATGAACTGTTCGTTCACATGCCCTTAGAGCATACTATATCAGAACATATGACTGCAACCTGAATTTTTTTTGTGTGTGTGCTTCTAGAAACAAGTTAAAAGACAGCTCCAGTAATGGTAGGTTTGCCTGTGGGAGAATTTAGCACAAAATTTATAAGGTTCTTCTGTTGCTTGACTTGATAGTGAAGCATGCACAGCTGTTTGTGGCTGACGCTTAGGAAAGCAGATGAGGCAGCAAAGACAACAATTAAAGGAAGATCTTATTTCTTGGCAAATCAGCCAGCTCTGCATGTGATGAATACAGCACTTGCTTGCTTTGTGGAAGACAATGAAATGAGTACAACTAAGATTCACCAATTATGCATTTTAAAATATATCTCATGCACCTTTATAGCTTAGAGGTAAAAACTAATATGTTGCACCTGCTTAAAAATAGAAATGCTCTGCATTGCTCTGAGATTCAGACAGGTTAATGTGATCCAGATCTTATATTTAACACCCAAAGTAAAACAATTAACAAAAAAAAAAAACAACCGTGGAAAATCTAAACCTTGAGGAATATAGATCATGTTAAATTATTTGTTTATTGGAAAGGATCTTGGGCCATTATTACAAGCGTTTGACAGCAAATAACCCATTACAAACTTTCTATTTAAAGTAGTGTTGGACCGGGTCCTACTTTAAAAAAAACAACGGGTACCCGGCCAAAATTAACTGATCTACCCGGCCGGGTACCCGGTTACCCCTTACCTTGGGGTGGAGGAAGACGGTGGCAACATCTAGGAAGATCAGCAGCGGTACTGCGGCGGTGGCAGCATCAGAAGTGCGTGTTCAGCCGGCGCGGGAGCTGCAGTACTCCATAGTAGTGTGAGCTGGGGAACCATGTGACCGGAGCAGGAGCAGAAGCGTTCCTATTGGACAGCCGGGTACTCGGAACCTCACTCATTTATAGCACTTCCCCCCTTTTGTCTTATTTGTATATGAGGAGCATGTGACAATGTATAATTCTACATCCTTACCTAAGCTGGCAATCGTTTGGTGCTCCTGTTATAAACCTGAAAATCCTGATTGTGTGCCTAACATAATGGCTGCCTTTCAGATTCAATCAATCCTTCAGTCAGCATAACTAAGCAGCTACAACGTATCCTTATATTACTAAGGTAACATTAGCTATTGTCCCAGTTTGCAGTTTAAATTAGCAACAAATGATCACAAACAGGAAAGTGTTGCAAAGATCTTGCACTGCTTGGGAGGTGTGCTAAATTCTGCTATAGAAATCAAAGGATGCTTTAAAACTCATTATAAAAATGGCATTAAGAGTTGAATAAAATAAATAAACAGTCACTATTATCTAATACTGCAGAACTGATTTATTAAAAACAACAAACACATAAGATTTCACGTTTTGCCGCTTAAATAGGTTACTCTTTACAAATTTGTTTTGTCTACTGGCTAGATATAGGCGTCCCGGCCCAGATCCGCTGATGCAATCCCCAAAAATCCGCTTTGCGGTGTAGAATCTGCAAACGGATTTGTCCGGTTTCAATCCGCGCGGATTCACCAAAAACCGCCATTGGGTACAACCCGTGGATGGATTTGTAGAGAATCAACGGATTGCTGAATCCGGGGAGTCTATTGGTAATAATAATATTAAAAATTTGCGAAACGCGAATCGGCCCTCTTTCAGATTGATTCGGTGATATCCGTGGACCGAAGGAACTTGCTGATCCGCTGCGGATTCAAATCCGCCAAAATAATTTGCCCTTCGCTACTGCTGGCTGCCTACATATGTCTGGAGGCGCAACATTTCTTAGTAGGTAGTAATGTTCTCTCGTTAAAATTCAGGTTAACTTTCTCCAATATTTACAAAGATATTCTAAATCTATAAAGTAAAATATAATGACTGTGTGACTACTTCACGTTCCATGCACTTTGGGGTGGATTGGGCTCTTGAGATGATGAAAACCACATTGCACCGTAGAAGTAGTGAAGAAACCGGCGTCCATATCGTTCCATCACTGGTCCTGAGTCTGGAGGCCTATGGAAGACCAAGTCAGCATTGATCTCGATGGAGGAGATCAGAATTAAATGCAGGAGAGTCTGCTTTTTTAAAGCAGTAAAATGTAGCACTGTGCGATTTATTCTTTTTTTATTATTACAGATTGGAAGCAGGGAGTCTCCTGAGCTCGACAGTGTTCATTTCAGCTCCGATGACCCTCTGCTTCCAGAGATACAAACCTCTGTATTGGGTGCCGGTATTTCTGTGGAGTTTAAATGTCCAGGAAACGCGGACCAACAGGATGCCCCAAGGGATAACATCACAGTTTTCTATTGGCCCACGGGACATTTAAACGCCACCATTTTGTTAGGCACACAGTTCCCTGGCTGCAGATACCGGCACCCCCTACTGAGGTAAGTATCTGTGGAAACAGGGTGTTCCCAGAACTGAAATTAACGCAGTTGAGCTCCAGAGACTCCCTGCTTCGATGATATCATAAAAATAAAAACAAACTGTAAATCGCGCAGTGCTACTGTACATGTTCTTCTGTTTTAAGTTCTGTAAATATACTTTGGTTAGGGGGATCGCACCTTTCAGTCACCGTGTTGCAAATCATCATGCAGCTTTTTAGTGAAACAAACGAGTCTTTCAAGCTGGTTCTTAATAATGTATCTAGGAGCATGACTGCAGTTCCTTTTCTTGAAAGTAAAAAGTTCATGGAACAAAATAGGCAGTTCCCCCCTTTAATCCTTTTATGACCTACAGCAGGAATATACTGTTGTTGAAGACTGAGCCACTGATTGAGCCACCTGTGCTAAAGCAGGGATAGGGTAGGGGGTAGAGGGTGTGATCCATTCGCCTGAGCTGCTCGGCACAGGCGGCGGCCATCTTGGAATTCATCGCACATGCCCAGTACGGCTTGCGCATGCACGTAGGGCCTCAGAGTTGCGGCAGCCATTACAGAGATGTGCACGCATGCACAGTAACAAATGATAGCAACGGCCATTACAGAATAGGTCTGCGGGGGAACTACAATTCCCAGCAGCCCCAGAGGCTGCGGATCACATGGTGTGAAACAGCCAATAGTGCTGCAGGAATCCCCGGCTGACAGTTGGATACATTTGGCGCGTCCAGACCTTGCACTTCAGTCGGAACCCAGAGGCAGAAGAGAGAGGTAATGTCCAGGGAGCTGTGCTTCCCTGGACTAAGCCTAGCTATGCCCCGTAGGCCCCAGATAGGCCCCGATCACCCTTAGCTTGTGGCTGCTGCAGGGAAGGCCCATAGTTAGGAACACTTCCCCAGTAGCCATCATAGTGAGGGTTCAGCACACCGGTGATGGACGCCACGCGGTGCGCAAGGCAGTGGTCTGGAACCAGACAACCACTATAATACAGAGACTCTCTATGGTGGGACACTTCAGCGGGAGTCCACCCTACACAGACGCAGATATCTTCGTGGGACAGACTGACCGTTTGTTGTTATTCAGTGACACCCGCGAGCTGGAGCACCCAGGCAGGTATACCAACCAAGTGCACCAACGGCCATACATACTGTGGGCAGCGCTATCTCGCACTTGGGGTGGGAGTGACAATTGTGGGCTGGACAATGGGACACAGGTGCCCCTGCACCCAAGTACTGTGGGTAGACTGCGCGAGTCTATATATATGTAGATGTATGGTATGTGTTGTATTGCATTATCTGTGTTATAAGTACGTGTCCAGTAAATACTGTTATATCATACCCTGGTGTGTTATATTGTCTTGGGAGGGGCAATCCCACTGTGTGCGGGTCCTTCTCAGGTGGAGGCGCTGTTAGCATACACGTTACGTACACCCCAGGCTCCCTTCAGCAGAGGATCAGGACTCCTGTGAGCCTATCAGATAACTCACCGCATGTACTCAGCCTAGACACGAGGGTAACGGGGCTACATCTGCATAATGTGGAAATGATCGTACCTATTACAGTATCAAGAGAGTTACTAAAACCAATGGTATATAAACCACAAAGTATTAAGATATCATGTAGATGCATCCATCTTGGAAACATAATACCAGGACAGAGAGTGAAGGACTGTAGAAGTATTAGAAAGTTAAAGAAGAAAACAGCGTAGGCAGCACAGTTGTCACTAGACTTTGGATTGTACTGGGTTTATGTCACTTTTTCTAAGTTTATGCCAAATGTCACCATAAATATTTATTATGGGACTTAAAACCGTTTCATTGCAAAAAAATATATCTTAAATTAAACCAATACAATTCAGCAAATTGGAAAAAAATATTGAATGTGTGACCCAATATTATATTATTTTATTGCACTGCTAAGAACACTATTGGAATTGATTTATTAAGCTACAAAATAAACCTGTTATTTCTGTTCTATAAGATATATTTTGTTCCTCTGTGTTCTCTTTTTTTCCCATTGTATTTGCTGATTTTGTAGTTATCCCTCTCTCAGTATCCTTCTGCTGCCATCTACGGCTGCTTTGTTTTTGTGCAGCATCGAAAAAGAACGCCTCACACTGGGAGAAAATATTGTTGTGGGCACATTACACAGAAGTTTGGTAAAAGAATGGTAAAATGTAGGCTTATATTTTCTTGTACGCTAGACATGTTCATAGCATTACTTGGACGTGCGTAAATACCATACAATACAAACCTATATATTATATATATTATGATCAAAAACGAATAGACGCACTTACGAGAACGCCCTTCTACTGTCTCTGTATGTTCGTCCTACCTACCAATTAAATTGTAAGCTCCTCGGAGCAGGGACTCCTCTTCCGAAATGTTACTTTTATGTCTGAAGCACTTATTCCCATGATCTGTTATTTGTATTATTTGTTATTTATATGATTGTCACATGTATTACTGCTGTGAAGCGCTATGTAAATAAAGACATGCATACATACATACGATACCGTTCTGTGGCTAACGAAATGCTTTTATTTGTGCGAGCTTTCGAGATACACTGATCTCTTCTACTATGATTGAAGGGCATGGGAGTACAGCAGCATGAATATGGCCAGACTTTAATAACCTAAAAAATGTGATATAATAAAAAGCAATGATAATTGCACTCATTGTGAGTGTCTAAAGAATGCTTATCTGCATAGGTAGTCCAACCAGGAGCGAAGCTCCGTGAGCTCTGTTAGTCCTCCGCAGGCTTGTAGGCTAAGGGTTTCCAAGCTTCCACTAGTGGTGATAGAATTCCTGCCTGCTAGTGGTCAGCTCCCGCAGCATTCCTCTGTGATGTGTTGGGGGGCCCTCACCCTCCGGTGCTGGTGTTCTTCCACATCGTTTGGTGCTGGTTCTGGCCGGGTGTCTGATGACATCACTACTTCTGTGTCTCCGTGCCTGTGTGTGAATGAGAGGACATCACTATACAGCTGATCCTCTCTCCCTGTGTCTCTGTAGCTTATTCAATCTACACGTTTGACAGCGCTGTGTATATATATATACATACAATTGCTGGAAAAGATTCAAGTCCAATTCATTTGAGTGGAGCTTAACTGTTTTCTAGCACTGGGAAGCAGCATCACATCATATTAATTCGGGGCCAAAGAGAGATAACGAGAGAGAGGCAGAGATTAGTATAAATGTTTTTTTTTTGTTTTTTTTAAGATGTTTCTCCTTGCTTCCAAAATATTAGTATTTTTTAATTTCTCTATGCCTTAATAAAAAGATCACTTGTGAGCACATGGCATGTGCCTTGATGAAATGCAAAAGGTGTGCATTCCTTATAAAAACACACCATTAAGATGGTAATAGCGATTTTTGTTGTTGTTACAAATCTGGACGCAGTTGAAATTAAGTTTGACATGTGCCAAGTTTGAGCTAAGAAAGCCATTTGCGAGTCTTAGTTCATTAGCCTTTATCGGACTGCACCCTCTCTTGCCAGCCCATCCTCTCACACGATAAATGCTATCAGTACAGGCATACCCCGCATTAACGTACGCAATGGGTCCAGAGCATGTATGTAAAGTGAAAATGTACTTAACGTGAAGCACTACCTTTTTCCCACTTATCGATGCATATACTGTACTGCAATCGTCATATACATGCATAACTGATGTAAATAACGCATTTGTAACAGGCTCTATAGTCTCCCCGCTTGCGCACAGCTTCGGTACAGGTAGGGAGCCGGTATTGCTGTTCAGGACGTGCGGACAGGCGCATGCGCGAGCTGCCATTTGCCTATTGGGTGGTATGTCCTTACTCGCGAGTGTACTTAAAGTGAGTGTCCTTAAACCCGGGTATGCCTGTACTTGGTTATACATTACAATGAAAACAAGGCAAAATAACAGATGCCTTTCTTTATAATGTTTTTTTTCCTACCTGTAAGACTGTGGGAACATAAATAACACTTATCTTTGTTCCACACACCTAGAAAGCAATGAAGCAAAAATGTCCTCTTTTCCAATAAAATGATTAAAACAGAGCTTATTTACAACCCCGCCGTGGGAATTGCTGGAAGTCCTGCCATGTGTACAGGCAATAAAATATGAAAATAACAGCTAGAAAACAACACCCTTTGTGAAAATAGGAAATAAAAAATAGATGCACTTAAGCTTTTTTTTTGTTGTTCACTCCAAGCTAAAAACAAAGTTGTACAGTTCTAAGGGGGGAAAAAAAAACGTAATTGAACAGGCTGAGAGTATAAATCACCTAGTCTTCAGTGAAACAGTGCATGCTAACACAGCAGAAGCTGTTACATCTATATGTAGCCTGCTGAACCTTACTAGGGGTTAGTGATGTGGTTAGTCATGTGGCTACTCAACAACAGGTGGGAGCTGCCACCTTGGTGCTCTATTCAACTAAATAAGAATAACATCTTGGGGAGAGGGAGTGGCTCAGTGAGTAAAGACACTGACTGGCACTGAGTTTGAAGTAGGAGAGCCTGGTTCAAGTCCCGGTGTCAGCTCCTTGTGACCTTGGGCAAGTCACTTTATCTCCCTGTGCTTCAGACACCAAAAACATAGATTGTAAGCTCCACAGGGCAGGGACCTGTGCCTGCAAAATGTCTCTGTAAAACTATCAGCGCTATACAGGAACATGTTATTATTATCTCCACTGTGGGACAGCTTTCTATTGAATAAGTGCAAGTATTGCTTCCATTTTACCTCCACACTCCTGAAAATACTGGCGATTCAATGGTTATATTGGATGACAAGGCGGCATTGGAGATCGTAACATAGAAATGTAGAGTTGGACAGTAGAAATAGACCGCCTACAACCTGCTCACACACTGCCCCACGCCTCTGGAGTGCCCTTCCCCTCAATATCCGACTGGCACTCTCTCTCTCCATTGTAAAGACCTATCTTAAAACAGCTCTTTAATATGTGCACCTCTGCTGGCTGATATTATACATCTCATATGCACTGACCTTGGGCCCTTACCAGAACACCCTCGTTCTGTCTCTGTAAATTCTCCCCACTCACCACTTAGATTGTAAGCTCTTCAGGGCAGGGACTCCTGTTCCTATTGTTTTATGTCTGAAGCCCTTATTTCCATTATGTGTTATAATAATATGTCAATGTATATCACTGCTGTAAAGTGCTACAGTATGTACCTGGATGGTGCTGTGTAAATAAAGCTATACATACATACATACAAAGCTAATCTGGTCTATCTTATCTAACGATACCGTTATATTACCAATGGCAATAATATTCATATCTTGTGTTTATATAGCGACTTTCAGTTCTCAAGCACTTCTCCGCTCTACTTCAAAATAATGTGGCCAGCAGATTTCTTGCTGCCCGATCTGCATGCAGCCTCCAAAGAGGGGAATGGGCGAGTTAGAAACAATGATCTCATTGTTACCAAAATGCTTTGTCCATGTTACCAATGCATTTTATCCATGTTAAAAAGGATTGGAAGCAATAGGTCATTTGCATGTCATTACCCAGAATCCCTGGCTGCATTGGAAGCATTGCATGCTAAGAGATAATAGCGAAAGACAGGGTTGTCATATCTCAAAAGTCGTATTTTTATTTGCTTTTATTTAAAAAAAAAATTAAACTTGGACTATGAATCTCTTGTTGCCACATCTTCAGGCTTTTGCTATTTCATGAAAGTATCGTATTTGTTTGCCAGTTGTAAACACTATTAAGAATTCTCTCCAGACTATTTCAATCATTCTATTATTTTATATGTATATAAAGTGGATCACAACCAATAACGAAGTAAATATTTAAAAAGGTGATTTATTAAAATGTCACTGTGAACTCGCCGCCCCCCCCCCCCCCTATTGCTTTGGGACTTTTGCTGTTTGTTAAACCAGGTGCTGTTTTTTTTACAATAATACTGTCAGAGTTTTGCAGCATAGAGACTAAATCAACAGACATGTTTGATATAAAACATATGTTTAATATTGCTTTAGGCATGATTTCTTTTGGTTGCCTGATTTTATTACTTGGACAAAAACAATGGGGCTCGAGACTGAAATGTGAACGTTTTTCTAGTTTAATTGTTGACAGTTTAAGTTTAGTTATATAACCGAGTCATTTTGTCACTAATGAGTTAGTCATATCTGATACATTGTACACATACTGTAGAAGATGTTTTGCTTCTCAGGTTCTGAAAACTGGCTAATTGGGCGCAGGTAGGCACATCAATGTTCACTCCTGCACTGAGAAGGTGACTATGGGGGTTATGCACTAAGCAGTGATAAGTGGGTTTTCTGGGTGCTATGCACTAAGCAGTGATAAGTTGGGTTTCTGGGCGCTATGCACTAAGCAGTGATAAGTGGGTTTTCTGGGGGCTATGCACAAAGCAGTGATAAGTGGGTTTTCTGGGTGCTATGCACTAAGCAGTGATAAGTGGGGTTTCTGGGTGCTATGCACTAAGCAGTGATAAGTGGGTTTTCTGGGTGCTATGCACTAAGCAGTGATAAGTGGGGTTTCTGGGTCCTATGCACTAAGCAGTGATAAGTGGGGTTTCTGGGTGCTATGCACTAAGCAGTGATAAGTGGGTTTTCTGGGGGCTATGCACTAAGCAGTGATAAGTGGGTTTTCTGGGTGCTATGCACTAAACAGTGATAAGTGGGTTTTCTGGGTGCTATGCACTAAGCAGTGATAAGTGGGTTTTCTGGGTGCTATGCACTAAGCAGTGATAAGTGGGGTTTTCTGGGTGCTATGCACTAAGCAGTGATAAGTGCTTTTAAGTGAGGTAACTGCCTTTGTAGCGTTATACTGCCTGCTGTGAGATTCACAAAGCAGTGATAACAGTGCAGTAACCTGCTATAATGGCTACTTAAAAACACTTATCACTGCTTTGTGAATCTCACAGAACACAGTATCGCGCTATAAAGGCATTTATCTAACATAAAAGACTTATCACTGCTTTATGAATCTCACAGAAGGCAGTATCACGCTTTAATGGCTTTTTATCTCACTTAAAAGCACTTATCACTGCTTAGTGCATAACCCCCTATGACTTTACTAAGCAATGCAGGCCCTGCCAGCAATAGACTGATTAAACAGAACAGTAAATTAAAATACTGTACAGCTCAACAATTATCTATTTTGATTTTCCTAAAAATCCAACTCTAATTTGTTATGCCTGAGTCATATACACATTTAAAACGCTTATTCCTTGAATGGCTTTACAAATAAACCTGTTTCTATGTAGCCATATGCAAAGAAAACAATGACACATTATATTTATGTTGATTTATTTTACAGGCTGAGAGGTGTTGCTAAGGAAAATCTTGTTACAATGCAGCAGGAGGATACATAAGCAATAGCTATATAAAGTCTAGATATGGGGTGGCCAACCCGTGGCCTGCAGGCCACTTTTGTGACGGCCCATGTGATACTCTGGAATCAACCGCTCTTTCGCTCTGCTCACGCCATCTGCCCCTCCCCCATCTGGAAGTAGGACCCACCTTCTGCATCCTCCAGCAGTTGACGACTTGACCGCCCAAGGTAAAATTATTGGAGGAGGGTGGAGGAATTGAGTAAGAGAGGGGGGAATTGAGTGAGTGGGGGGGGGTGAGAGAGAGAAGGGGGGAATTGAGTGAGAGGGCGGTTGAGAGGGAGAGAGGGGGTTTGAGAGAGAGACAGAGAGGGATCGAGAGAGAGACAGAGGGGGATCGAGAGAGAGAGGAGGGGAATTGAGTGAGAGGAGGGTAGGAGGGGGGCAGTAGAACTTGGGCCCACCAAAAATGTGTGCCCAGTAATCGGCATGCCTGAAAAAAAAGGTTGGCTACCCCTTGTCCAGACATTCCCGGCATACAAAAGAGTGTCCTAATATTTATATCATCTTTAATGGATCAAAGCAAATATTTGACATAGACATAACCTGATAAAAGCTTCATGGGGATTGAAACATCTGCCTTTAGTGTTATAGGTCTGATTGCATAACACTGAGCTCCACAACAGTAAAAGGCTGTATTATAACAAGCACATATCACAGTTTGCTTTGTAAAAACCAACAAATCGTTGGTTTAAACAGCAGTTCCTAGAAAACATTTTTGTGTCAGATGAATTACAGAAATATAAAGCATTCTTACAAATATTCTTAACTCTATTTTGTTTTGACGAATCAAAGTAAGCTTTAAATCACACAGACCGTAACCTTATTCACTTTACAAAAGGAAATGGTACTGTAGCTTGTTGTTTTTGTCAAAAATCATAACCAACAGGGACTGTTCAAAGCAAAATATCCAGACTGCAGCATGAAAAAAGAGTTGTAATTTGAGAGACATTAGTTGTAACATCTAGAGTAGACATTGAGTTGTAACATGCAGAGAGTTCTGTCTGTTGCTATAAAGATTATATCAATCAAACCCCTTTCCTTGGCAACTTAAAAAGAGATACTGCTAAAAACATTTTAGCAAGTCTTTTTGGAAGAGCTCGGCATTATTTATTTGCACAATGGCAATAAGTTTATTTCTTTTATTAGCAGAAATGTTCATGTGGGGAGATCAGGGAGTTGGGGTAACATGCAATTGCATTAAATATAATATATTTCTAAGGCAGCAGAATCATTTGCCACACAATACAAAAGAATAATGTATCAAATAATAATTTATCATATCATTTTATTCAATGTACATATACTTCCTCCAGAATGGGAGGTACAGACCCCCATCTGCTTTTACACTAGCAACTCGATTTCCCGAGCACAGATTTATAGGGCAGAGAAGAAAGGGGAAGAGTGACATAAGAAAATAAAAATGTAATTAAAAGCAGACCTTCGGGATATAGTAAAAAGTCATTCTGTCGTTTTCCTTCCCATTGCAATATTCAGGACAGGAATTCTAGTCTATATGAAAAGTGTCCATTGATTTATTGATATTTATGAATATTACAATGGAAAAGCAAACGTAAAACTAGATTGTCATTTTTTGATTCCCAAGTTATATATGAAAATGAGTGGTTATGTAATGACAAGTGCAATGGTCTGAGGTGCTATTTATTATCTACTGAACTTGAATTTAATTCATGGTATTGAAATTAAACCTGTTAATGCTCCTTTTGTTGCCAAGTACCACTCTACCAGGCAACTTCAAGGAGTCAATGGAACATTTATTCAGCCTCTCAGTATCTTAAAACATCCTTACTTTCTCTTGCACACAACATAGCAGTGAGTCAATAATATCCGTACAGAGAAAAGTGACGGTTACAGCGAGAAGGCAAATAACAAAGTGAAACCCTTACAATTAGGCAGGGATGGCATGACGGGCTGGGCCCCCACTTGAGGTGGCGGGGTCAGGGGTTGGAGCAGCAGGGGGGGCATCTGTGAGCGGGAGGCAGGTGCTACCACTCACCTCGTTACAAAACTCGGAAGCAGTCCCATCCTCCCTGTGTTAGCGGGCTGTGTTGGCCGTTGGGTGGTTAGGCGCTGTTTTTTATGTGTTATGTTGGCATTTTGTCAAGGTTACGTGTTATTAATTTTTATAAAAAAGAAGAACATTTGAATAACATATTTTGGGGTGTTGGTATCGTTTCTGTCATAGCTTGGTAGGCGATTGTGGAGACAGACTGGGCCCAGTAATATTAAGTGGGGGTCTACTGAACATGGAGGAATTGGAGTTTGGCCCTGGCTGGGTCGCTGGTGTTGGAAGCGCCTACCCCTAGGTGGGGTGAGGCTTCACAGATACTGTGCTGGTCAGCCGACATCAGCATGGGGTCATGAGCCCCAGCAATGCTGGGGGCTCTCGACATGGTATGGGCTAGTCTGGGGTCAAGTTTAATCTATGTTGTATTATTAATAAAAGCTGTGGCATTATACCTCCAGCACAGTGTCTGTCATCGTTGTTCCACAGTCGGAGCCTGTCAGTCCTACCCCCGTTATGCATTATTAAAAACTGTCATTTTCTTTAACAGCTCCAGCACAAGAGACTTATGGGCATATTTCCTAAGTGGTTCAAAGCTTTAAGGCACTCTAGCCTATACACCTAAATAAGCCACTACTTAGTAAATATGATCCTTAATTCATCAGGTTTATTAGATGCATCCAAAAAACTTTTCATTTTTAAATGTAGACTTTTAAACAGACAAATTAAAGTACTGTGTTATTTACTGAAATAATAGGGTGCCGTGACACCCCACCAGTTCATTTGACAGGTTATGTCACTTTAAATAAATGCAACATCATCTTGCAAACTATAACTAATAAAGCTATGCCAGCAAAATGCAAAAATAGAGCATAAAAAAAGAGTAATTGTGGTTATATTAGCACCCTTCAGATTCATTCCACATTAATTTAGAGATCATCATAGAATACATCAGATCAAATAGAGTAGAAACTTCAAATTCAAGAATGTGCTGCAATAAAGTCTCCATTTTCCGTGTGTGCTAGTATATGTACGTACATATAATGATGTTTGTTACAGTTGACACTAATCTTTTAGGCTCAGAGTTATTGCCATCTCAAACCTGGCAATCTTAATCAATGTACGATAAGGGAAAGAGAAAAATAGCAATGATTAGGATGCATAGTTACATAGTAGATGAGGTTGAGAAAAGACATATGTCCATCAAGATCAACCTACCGTATGCTAATTTTAGATGACAGATACTTATCCTATACAGGCAGTCCTCGGTATCCGATGGTCCGCTTTCCGTCGAATGGGTTATCCAATGCTGCATAATGCCGTCCGCATTTTCTGACGTTGGAACCGCTTATCCGACGCTCACCGCCATGGATTATCATTGACCCGCAATCCGACGGTCCATTATCCGATGGCGGTTTGCGAGAGGCATTCCGGCCGATAAGCGAGCACCGTCTGCACTTGTATTTTTGTACGGAGACTTGATAGAGACGGGCAAACCAGTCAAAATTAATTCCCCTGACTTTTCCAAATTTGACATTCGAAATCCGTTCCGCACGTAAAATCCGCCAGCAGACTGTTACAGTTTCAATCCACGCAGATTAATCCAAACCGCCATTGGATACAATCCGCTGGTGGATTTTAATAATCCATCCGCGGATTTCCGCAATCCGCTGACGGATTCTTAAAATCCGCGGATGGATTGTCAGTGCGCGAATCTCCATTTTTGAGACTGATCCTCTGAAATCCAAGAACCAAATGAACCGACCGATCTGCAGCGGGTCGAAAATTCTCTCAAAAACCGTGTCCATCTCGAGATATATCCCATTACACTAGATAACTCCGCCTATAACCATATAACCATTCCCCACACCGCCCTCTAACACAAGTAGCACCAGAGACTCTTACAGCCACCACCAGTCTAAGTTCTTTCAAATCTAAGGCTATCACACATTTTAATGTGGTCTGTAACTGTTTCATACGCCCATAATACAAATTATCTTTAACTGTGCATGCAATGTCTTGTATGTAATGTATACCCTGCTCATTATGTAACTGTATTTGTAACCATGTATTATTTGTCTTAACTCTGTGCCCAGGACATACTTGAAAACGAGAGGTAACTCTCAATGTATTACTTCCTGGCAAAATATTTTATAAATAAATAAAAGTTGACGCAAAGCCCCTTCATGCATTGGAACACAGAAAGATGGGGGAGCACAGTATGAGGGAGAGTATGAATTAAGGAAGGTAAATCTTCTTAACTGGTGACCAATGGGGTGGAGTGATCTCAATTGATTCATCAGCTTGGGGATGGACTCAGTGAGCGGGGAAATACATGTGTTCCATTGCTACTAAGGGTCCTTGATAGATCCTGTTGGGGTCCGAGTCACAGGAAGGCATCACAAGAAAACACGTGAATTCTAAAGGCCGTATTATACCCTTTTCATTTTATTTTATTTATTTACTGACTCACACTCACGCCATATAGAGATAGCGCCCGGGTATTTTCCCATCTCCCCTTCATGCATTGAAAGATGTAATATACAGTAACTGCTCATGCCATCAATTTAATGACAAAATAAGTGTGTGATACTGTTCCTCGATAGACTCAGAAAGTTTCAGATCTCGAGCAAGCACTTGAACAGATGCAAAACACCAGTACAGGCAGTAACGCTTTGTTTTACAACGAATGGCTTATCCAACGCTATGCAATGCATACCTTCATTTTTACAAAGCCAAAATGGCTTATCCAACGCTCTTACGACGCTTTGCAACGTTTTTATGTGTATGTGTGTATATATATATATATATACACACATACACATAAAAACGTTGCAAAGCGTCGTAAGAGCATATATATAATATTATATTATACGATATATTATATTATACTACATAATATTATATTATACTATATAATATATTATTTATTATGTTATATTATATATATAATACATTATATACATTATATAATGTATGTGTGTGCTGCATATCTTATTGCCTGCGTAAAATATTTGGTGTATTTTAGTGTTAAAAATGCCTTCAGGAACGGAACCTTTAATTTAAACAGTGTTCCTATGGGAAAAGGTGTTTCGCTTTACAACGTTTCGCTATCCAACGCCATTTTGAATAACGCATTGTTTCGGATCACAGAGGACTGCCTGTAATCATAAAAAATTGTGTGTTAAAAAATCTGATGAAGGGTCTACTCCACTCCCATAGTGTGATCATTTTCACCAGAACTTCATTATAAAAAAATAACTATTGAGTTAGAAATGTATAACAAAAAGGTTTTGCCTGATTTTGTTTCATGTTGTATTCTTAAAGCATGTGTATTTTTTTCTGAGGAAACGTTGCCTCTTGGTGTGGGAATTTCCAGGTCCTTTATAGGCTGTTTCTCCTCTAGCAAAAAGTTGCTGTGTTAGCAGAAATACAATTCTCATGCAGACATTAGCATGGAGGCCTTTTACCTCCGCAAACGTATTAATATTCCAAAATAGGAGAGAAGATTTGTGAGTTACATGGTGGTCATTTGATTTGAACTGCAGTGTTTAATGATATTTTTGACACTGCTACAGCACTGTCAGGTATGAACATATACATTATTTTTATGTTCAATCACTATTTACATATGCCACGTTTAAATTGTTATAGGACATAAATAAGTATAAAGGCATACTTGGATTTTTTTTTTTTAAATATGCTGTAGGATTGAAGCAGATGGTTTCCGGAGCTGAAGCCCATTAATTTCAGCACCTGGAACCCCTGCTTACAGAGATACTTACCTCCGAAGGGGGTGCCATTATCGCTCTGCTTTTTAAAGCTTCCGTATCCATGTGGGCCAATAGGAAGCTGCACCTAGGACATAGCATCACGTCTTCCTATTGGCCCGCAGGACGCGGGAGCTTTGAAACGTCGCCATTACGTGATCCCGCCTGTATCGCCTAAGGAGGTCTATATCTCAAGAAACAGGAGGCCTTGGGAGCTGAAATTAATGGGGTTCAGCTCCAGAGACCCACTGCTTCAAACCAATCTTAAATATAAATTTGCAACAACAAAAAAAAACGCATTCTTGGATTCCCGCTTTAATAATAAGAACATTTTCTTGTATAGCGCTGCTAGTTTTACAGGGACATTTTCCAGGCACAGGTCCCTGCCCCGTGGAGCTTACAATCTATGTTTTTGGCACCTGAGGCACAGGGAGATAAAGTGACTTGCCCATGGTCACAAGGAGTTGACACCAGGAGTTGACACCAGGAGTTGACACCAGGAATTGACACCAGGAATTGACACCAGGAATTGACACCAGGAATTGACACCAGGAATTGACACCAGGAATTGAACCAGGCTCCCCTTCTTCAAACTCTCAGTGCCAGTCAGTGTCGTTACTCACTGAGCCACTCCCTCTCCCCTTTAAGTTTACTATACGGAAGTAACAAGGTGTTTACTTTATAAGGTGCACACAAACCTTTTTTTTATTATCATTGTAGTGTATAAATATATTTTTTTAAACTTGCTTGTATCAAAGTTCTATTTGGCAGAGAGGTTTATTACCAACTCTAAATGTGGCATTTTTTTTGCTTACTTCACCTACATTTGATATATCTCTTTACATTTCGCACGACCGCAACTCTTCGCCAAGATTCGTGAAAATTGACCGTTTTTTCCAACATAAAAAAAAAAATAATAACAAAATATGGGGAAAGAGAGAGAGATGGAGGCAGAGAGATACTACATTTATAGCATACACTCTCTCCCCGCTCCCAAACCCATATTTCAGGGTAGATGTGTTTCTGGTGAACTTCACATTCTGATAGATAATAACGAAGAAAAAAGTTCTAATTAACTTTTTTCTTTTTCATTTTTACTACAAACGCGCAGAGCGCTGCATTTCATCCAGGACATCTGCTTTGTCTTTGTTTGCAAGATATGCCAAATATAATATGGCTCGCTTGTCTTCAAAACCCGCTTTGTGCTCGGTTTGTTGCCAGCCAGCGGGAGGACAGTGTCCTTCTGTGGTGTCTTGTTGAGCTGAGCCTTCCAGTTACAGGACGTTTCTGCATGTGAGGGGGATCTCTCCTGAGGGAGTCCAGCATTTGCATCTTCATAGAAGAGCCCAGCTGAATGTGGCAGAGTAGATCTCTTCTAACAACATATCCAGCTAAGGCCGAGTCCATGGTGCCTCAGCCCGTGCGGAGGCGCGCTGAGGCTGAGAGAAAGCGGGTGCTTTCCCTGGCCTTGGTTCGCGCGCTGTCCAGGGGCGTGTCGGGGGGCGGGCCAGTGACGTCACGGAGCTGGTTCGCCCTCATTGGGTGAACCGCTCACGTGACCGGCCCTGTGCTCCCATGAGCGCGAAAATTTTAAATGTTACTAAGACTTACACCTCCGCGCGCTTGCAGAAGCGTAAGCGAGCCCCTACTAAAGCCGCTCTCATTGCGGCTGCAGGGGCTCACTGCCGAGCAGCAGCGTGCCTCAGCACGGGTCAGCGCTTAAGCGCTGACCGTGCCCGAGGCCTAAGATTATCATTTCTGCCGGATTTGAACATTTATCTTGTAAGTGTAATCTTTTACAGCAGGGATCAACTATCTATCATACAGAGTGCACTATGCTGTTTCTCTCCCTCGTCTCTCTCTCCTCTCTCTCTAGCTCTTCTCTCTCTCCTCTCTCTCCTCTCTCTTCTCTTTCTCTCCTCTCTCTCCTCTCTCTCTCCTCTTTCTCTCTCCTCTCTCTCGCGCTTTAGGTCCTTTTCCAGAACTATATTGACTTTTCTCTCTGGGTGAGAGTTTGGGCCAGCAGCAGGGAGAGATGAATTCGTGAATTCATTTATTCCAGGTAGTTATTTGTGTACCCCTTGCATATTGTTTAGAATTTATCAGTTTGCGCAATTCTGTTTTCTTCCAGTTGTCATTTTTAATTTGATTGAAACACCGGTGAAAAGAACTTGAGAAAGTTGGCAAGTTTGGAATAACCACTTCCAAGATCACAAGCTGAAGCAACGGGCCAAAACGAGTTTGATAAATTAATAATAGAATCTGCTGGACTTACCTGTTTTATTAGCTATTTTATTGCAACGTCAGGTTTGATACATAGTCCCTATTATCTTTAATGGTTACATTTTGTACCTATAAACACAATACTGTATGCATTTTGTTTCTTTCATTCTACTCCTCGTCAACTGTAAAGTATCTGTTTTTCATTTGAAACATGACAAGTAAATGATGTTGAGAAGAATTAATTCTCTCAAATGAACTAGGTTTTTAGATTTTTTTTTAATATAGGAAACTAGCTGAGAGACCCGGCGTTGCCCGGGATGTAAATGCGTAATAGGTAGTATTATTTATAACTCGTGGAACAATAGGTGAGTATTTGTTGTAAATGTTTCGGGGGGGGGAGAAAGGGGAGCGGGGGGGGAGAAAGGGGAGCGGGGGGGGGGAAAGGGGAGCGGGGGGAGAAAGGGGAGCGGGGGGGGGGAGAAAGGGGAGCGGGGGGGGAGAAAGGGGAGCGGGGGGGGAGAAAGGGGAGCGGGGGGGGAGAAAGGGGAGCGGGGGGGGAGAAAGGGGAGCGGGGGGGGGGGAGAAAGGGGAGCGGGGGGGGGGAGAAAAGGGAGCGGGGGGGGGGAGAAAGGGGAGCGGGGGGGTAGAAAGGGGAGCGGGGGGGTAGAAAGGGGAGCGGGGGGGGAGAAAGGGGGGGAGAAAGGGGAGCGGGGGGGGAGAAAGGGGAGCGGGGGGGGAAAAGGGGAGCGGGGGGGGAGAAAGGGGAGCGGGGGGGGAGAAAGGGGAGCAGGGGGGGGAGAAAGGGGAGCGGGGGGAGGGAGAAAGGGGAGCGGGGGGGAGAAAGGGGAGTGGGGGGGGGAAGGGGAGTGGGGGGGGGGAAGGGGAGTGGGGGGGGGGAAGGGGAGTGGGGGGGGGGAAAGGGGAGTGGGGGGGTGGAGAGCAGTGGGCATATGTATTGTCATAATTTATGTATGGGCATTTCCCCCCCCCTCCTCCGTGCATCCGTCCCCCTGCTGGTTCGGCTGGTGGCCCCCCCCCCGTTCCCCGTGACTCCCCCCCCGTTCCCCGTGACTCCCCCCGTTCCCTGTGACTCGCGCTCCCCCCCCCACCCCCTCCCCGGCGCCCGCTTGGTCCCCCGATGTGCCGTCCTGCTGAGTGAGGCGTGCAGGCGGCTGCAGGAAGCGCCCTGTGTTGGCCTAAGACTCGCGCTCCCCCTCCCCCCCCCCCGGCGCCCGCTCGATGTGGCGTCCGGATGAGCGGCGGTAGGAAGCAAGCGCCCTGTGTGGGCCTAAGACTCGCGCTCCCCCCCCCCCCGCGGCGCCCACTCGATGTGGCGTCTGGCTGAGCGGCGGTAGGAAGCGCCCTGTGTGTGTGGGCCTGAGGCTGAGGCGGGACGCGCAGTGGGCCTGAGGCTGAGGCGGGACGCGCAGTGGGCCTGAGGCTGAGGCGGGACGCACAGTGACTTACCTGAGTGGGTGGTAGCGCCGGGGAGGTAAGGGAGCGGCTGGGGTAGGAGGGCCGCGCTTCCCGTCCGGAGCCAGTGCAGGACGGCGCACGTGAGGGGAGGGGGAGGGGGGCGGACAGAGGGTGTGTGTGTGTGTGTGTATAGAGCTGCTGTGTTGTGTGTGTGTGTGTGTGTGTGTGTGTGTGTGTGTATAGAGCTGCTGTGTTGTGTGTGTGTGTGTGTATAGAGCTGCTGTGTTGTGTGTGTGTGTGTGTATAGAGCTGCTGTGTTGTGTGTGTGTGTGTGTGTATGTGTATAGAGCTGCTGTGTTGTGTGTGTGTGTATAGAGCTGCTGTGTTGTGTGTGTGTGTGTGTGTGTGTGTGTGTGTGTGTGTGTGTGTGTGTGTGTGTGTGTGTGTGTGTGTGTGTGTGTGTGTGTGTGTGTGTGTGTGTGTGTGTGTGTGTGTGTGTGTGGCCCGTCACTCCGCCTCGGGCCAATGAGAGGTGTGCGGGGGCGGGCGACCCAAGGGACCAATGAGATTTCCCCTAGGGACACCGGACATCCAGGCAGGCAAACATACAGTGCTTTCACTAATATAGTATAAAGATAAAGAAATGGCTGTAATTGCAATCAATAGATAACATAAGTCATCGGCATATTTGACTGTGGAGGTGCAGAAAACTGTAAACAAGCTGTCAGCAGTCTGATTAAGATAAAAGAAAGACATGGCAATCATTATATAAATATAGCAGACAACAATGACGAAAGGCTGGTTTCTCACATTAAATATACAGTATGTCATTCAACACCAAGCAAACATGTATTGCTGTTGATAGATATCAAAGGTAACTCAATAGCACCACCTGGTGGTTAACAATCATTTAAAAGCAGCTATCCAACAAGAAAAGTAAAATTATTTTTGTACATAATTGGATTTGGGGGGGGGATAGTGGATAGGGGGTGGAACTCCAGATTCCAATATAATTACAGGTGAAGGAGGAGGAAACTACACGGCCGCCACCGGTGTCAACCATTGGGAAGCCGCAACCAATGACATTGCGGATTGCTATTGGCTTGCAGATCCTGTGAGATTTTCTGGTCATATTGTCTCCCTAGGAGGGAACTTTACACTCTGTTCCCTCGCCGGTAATTATCTCGGGAACTGGTGGATCCTGGGGCTGAAAAAAGGAACATTTACCTACCGATGTTTCTGTTTCTTCTAGTCCCTCAATGGCGGTCATAATTAGTAGGATGCTCCTCCTCCTACCTGGAGGCAGGATAAAAACTTGACCTTAAAAACAGGTGAATTTTACCCTTCTGCTCAGTTATCTGTATATCCTAGATTTTGACAAATCACAACGTAACCCAGACAAACATGCATATGACAAAAGGGCGGGGCATGAGTGCTGCCATGGAGGGACTAGAAGAAGCTAAAATATCGGTAGGTACATTTTCCATCTTCTGCGTTCTATCATGGCAGCTATAATTAGTGGGATGTCCAAAAGCAGTCCTAATCAAGAGATGGAGAATCCATTGTAGAGGCTATTACATCTTGCAGCACTTTGCAATCCAACTTAGCATATGCCAAAGTCTGTAAATCAAGGTGGCAATGCTTGGTGAAGGTGTGCCGTGATGGCCACGTGGCCACTTTATACAAATCTTCCACCGTTGCTAATGCCTTTTCTGCCCAAGAAGGGGCCCTTGTAGAATGCCCTTTTACTTACAATGGCGGAGTGGTGTCCGAATTCTTATAAACTTCTCAAATGTATTCTCTTATACACCTAGATATGGATGCTTCTGATGCTACTTCACCCTTCCGAGCACCTTGAAAGAGAAGGAATAAATGGTTTAATTTCCTAAAATGTTCCGTTCTTTACAAGTACATCTTCAAAGCCCTTAGCAAGTCTAGATTAATACATTGCTTATTTTTTGTATTATATGGATTGGGGCAGAAGAGAGATAAGAAGTAGATATTACTTTAGATCTAAACTGTGATACCTTAAACATAAGTACTTTATCTTGATAGAATTGTAAATATGGAGGTTTACAGGAAAGCGCTTGTTGTTGTCTGTTTGGACTGATATAATTGCTGTGTGAAATACCCCCTTAATTGTGAGTAGCTTTAATGACATTTCCTGCAGAAAAACCTGCAGAGGTTCAAATTGTGACAGGCGCCAACTGCTGTACAACCACATTAAGGTTCCAGGATAATAATAATAATAATAATAACATGTTCTTGTATAGCGCTGCTAGTTGTACGCAGCGCTTTACAGAGACATTTTGCAGGCACAGGTCCCTGCCCCGTGGAGTTTACAATCTATGTTTTTGGTGCCTGAGGCACAGGGAGATAAAGTAATTTGCCTAAGGTCACAAGGAGCTGACAACGGGAATTGAACCAGATTACCCTAATTCAAACTCTCAGTGCCAGTCAGTATCATTACTCACTGAGCCACTCCCTCTCCCTGGATGGTATTGTGGGTTTGATTCTTGAGCTTGCTCTTACCAAGCAGACAATAAGCTCTTCTGATGCTAATGGTAATTGAAATAGAGCTGAAATTTGGACCTTTAGTGAAGATTGGTTTGAGGCCTTTCTTCAAACCATTATGTAAAAAGTTGAGCATTACTCTCTTTTTTGTAGCTCTTGTGTTCCTTGGACCTTTTGAAAAATATTCTCCAGATTCTGTAATGCATTGTTGATGTTACAACCTTCATGGAATGAAACATTATATTTATTATTTGATCGAATAAGACCTTAACCTTTTGAATCTGCCTTTCAATCTCCACGTCATCAACTGGAAAATTGAAGGATAAGGATGGAAGATTGGACCCTGGGACAACATGTGTTGGTGAATCGTTTGTTCTGTTGACAACCCTGGACTGGCTCACTAGAGCCCATGCTGAATTTGTTTTAAAGTCATCTTCTCTGTGCTCAGAAAGAAATAATCTCCTTTTCAATTGGGCTTAAATATCCGGAACAAGGAGAAAATGGCTTTAGAAACACATTAGATGGGGACCTTAACAACCCTTAAGATTTCCATGGTAATGTTATTTTGTAAACATAAAAAATGATCTATTCTGTAGAAATAGTCTTTGTTATTACTGCTGTAAGATAAAATATTGTTTTCAGAAAATGGGGATTACATAGAATTCCATAGAATTCCACTGCTAAAAAAAATGTTAACATTATTTACCCATCAGGTCTAAAATGCTTTTGGCAAGATATTGATTCTTTTTCCTTTTTCAAGAAGAAAGGATGGGATTAATATCCGGTTTCTCAAGAGGATCTTAGATGATATACGAACACTAAATTAGCTTCCCTTTAATAGAAACCGGGTACTGGTTTAAAAGTTTGTCTTAACGTCTTATAGAGAAGGAGTGGCTCAGTGAATAAAGACACTTATTCTGAGAACAATGACACTGAGTTTGCAGGGGGATGTGGTTTAATTCCCGGTGTCAGCTCCTTGTGACCTTGGGGCAAGTCACTTTATCTCCCTGTGTCTTAGGCACCAAAATCATAGATTGTAAGCTCATCTGGGAAAGGACTGTGTCTGTAAAACTTCCTATGTGCTGCGTACCGTGCCCTATACTGTAATTAGGATGCACATTGAGTCCCATTGAGTCCCATTGAGTCCCATTGAGTCCCATTGGGAGAAAAGCTCTACATGAAATAAAGTTATTATTATATGAAATAAAGTTAAAGTCAACAGTACCCTTTGTCATTGGTTGTAAGGGTTCCCAGTCCTGGGTTTGGCTGGTACTCACCCTTACATGGCTGTAGAGGTTCCAGGCAAATCTCTCCCTGAACTGAGCAATTGGGAACAGCTGTTTCTGGACTTACACTTCAGTTTGCCTTGATGCTGCTTTCGGTTCTGCTCTACCCCTATAGGCTGTCCATGCTATTTAGGGTCAACCCTAAGGCTAAGGCCCCTGTAACGCGCGCCCGTGCTTTTGGCGGTGCGTTCAGCCAATTCCCCGGTCTGCAGCTCACTGCAGGAGGAGTGACGGGGCGCGGCCATGACGTCACCCGGTAGGGTCGCCCTCATTGGCTGAACCGCCGGGGAGCGTGCCTAATCGCTCGACGCAAGTCCTGCTCTCAATTCTATTGAGAGCAGGAGTAGCTCTCGCGCGAGCGCTGCGGCCCACCCTTGCAGCGGGCCTGGCGCCATTGCGGGGAGGGCTCTCGTGCGCGCAGCGTCCGCCACAGCGGACACTGTAGTAGGCAGCGGGGGCAAGGCCTGAAGCATAGCATAACACTTTCTTTCTATGTAACCTGTGCTTGTCACAAGCACCTCTGCTTAGCCTGTCTGCAGTATATCCTGCTTCCTTAAACCATACTCTGCTTCATCAATAGATTAGAACTCGAAGACTATGGGCTCTATGCAGTAAGCGCCGAAAAAGTGCAATCGCCAAGGGTTGCCGATAGGTTTTATTTTGGCGATTTGCCCTCGCAGTATTCAGTAAGGGCCGAATCCATGCCGATCCCTGCCGAATCACTGCGAAAGCAAAACTGCCGATGAGCCTGTGCCGAAACAGCCTGGCTCCCAATAACCTGCCGATAGGCCTTTTCTGATTATAGGTGTTTGCAGCAGAGAGAGACCAGCCGCTCTCTCAGCGCAAACATCGGCAAAATATAAATTATTTATAAACAACTTTGACTCCTAGTGTAAATGTGCAGGGGGTCTCCGGAGCTGAACCGCATTGGTTTCAGGTCCGGGGACCCCCTGCTTCCTGAGATACAGGCCCTTTTATGAGGTGCCAGTATCCCTCTGCATTTAAAGGTCCCGATCACGTGACCGCGGAATGTAAACAAAGCAGAGGGATACCGGCACCCCATAAAGGGGCCTGTATCTTGGGAAGCAGGGGGTCCCCAGACCTAAAACCAAAGCGGTTCAGCTCCAGAGACCACACAGACCGCACATCTACACTATGAGTAAAACACACATCAATAAACACTCGTTCCTTACCTTTGCGGCTATGTGCTACGGTAACGAAGTAGCATGAATGTATTTTTAATAATAGTGTACTATGAGCAGGGGGTCCCCTGAGCTGAACCGCATTGCTTTGTGGACCAGGGACCCCTGCTTCCCGAGTTACAGGCCCCGGTATGTGTCATCGGGTGGCAGTGTCGCCGCCATCTTTATAGCGTCCCATTCACGCCGTGTCCGCTATAAATATGGCGGCGACACTGTAACCGATGCCCCAAACCGAGGCCTGTAACTCGGGAAGCAGGGGGTCTCTGAGCAACAAATCAAAGCGGTTCAGCACAGGGGACCCCCTGCTTCCGCACAATATTATTAAAATACAGAAATGCTGCTTCATTACCATAGCGTATAGCCGCCAAGGCAATGAAGGGGTTAAGGCAGAATAGCATGTTTATTGGGGACATTTGCCCCCCAATAAACATTGCAATAAACAACATACACACCCTGTGTATTTAAAATACATAAACAACAATAAATACATTAAATACATATAGCACTCACCCATTTCCGGCTGCCACGATGAAGGCCATCCTCATCTTCATCCTGCCCATGCCCCCTCTGCTGCTGCAAAACAGTCACAAGAATGAAAACATCCAATGTAATGTCCCCTAACCCCTTAATCACCATAGCGGTTATTAAACGCTACAGTCATTAAGGGGTTAACCTACCCTCACCCACCACTCGGGATGCCTACATATCCTCCCACACTAACCCCCACCACGTGAGGCCTAACCACCCTCACCCACTACCCACAAGGGAGGCCTACCCACATACCCTTGGGGCCAATACACCCCACCCCCCAGTACCCACAATAAAAACAATACACAGACCCACAATAAGCATCATTCTATTTATTAAATACATAACCCACCCCCTGTGCCCCACCATACATGATTTATCCTTTTACATACAGGATTCATACCCCAACCCCACGCGAGTCCCCGGCGGGCTGGCGGGGCACCTGACAGACCTACAGGGTACCAGCAGCTCATTTCAAACAGGTTCTGAAGGCCTGTTGGTGGGTCCCGCCAAGCGCCATGGCCCCCAGGTGGTCTCCTCGGGTCACCGTGGGCCACAATTGGGTCCTCACGGTAGGCCCGCGGATGTCTGAGAGCCCCGGGTCAGACCCACAGGTGTCTGCGGTGCCTCGGGTGGTTCCCACGGGTGTCTGGGGAACTCACGAGTGCTCACTACAGGTCCGCGGTGCCCCCATGGATGTGGGACCACCGCTTCATCGCCGCACCTATGGGTATACCATGTGACAGAGGCTTGTGGGAGAACGGATGTGACGTCATTGAAAGCCTGTCACATGGTACTAGAGCCAATCAGAGTAGGGATAGACTTCCCACGCTCTGATTGGCTACCGTACCATGTGAGGACAGCCATGTTTCTTTTAATGACGTCATCTTAAAGGCAATTGAAGCAAAGCCATTCTGATTGCCTGTGCTTTCATTGCCTTTAAGTGACGTCATCATTTTTTTTTTCTCGGCCAAAACACATGGTTTTCACGGCCCAATCAGGGCCGTGGGAACCATATGACGAAAATGTGACGTCATAGGCCTTTAAAAGCCTATGTCGTCTCATTTTGAAGCAAGACGCCGAGGAGGAAGGACCTCCTACAGAAGAAGAAGGCCAGGGCGTGGCCGTAGAAGACAAGAAGACCCCGGAAGAGAGCCGCAGATAGAAGAAAGAAGAATACAGATGAAGATGGATTACAAATAGAAGACCCGTGGATTGTGTTGGATTTTTTTTTTTTTTTTTTTTTCCAAATAGTTTTATTAGGCATTGATACAACATATGATTTACAGTTTCAATACATTGCCTAATACGTAAACATTTTAACTTTTTCTGGGGTAAAGAAGGGGCAACCTTGGTTGTCCTAGAAGAAGGGGTCCTCTAAGAGTGAGGATAGAGGGGAAGGAGGGGAGGGAGAGGGTGAGGGGGGGTTGGGAGTTCACATCCCGGGGGCCCTAAATCTGTGGCCCTTGGACCCAGTGAGTTGGCACAGGGGTTCTGGGGGAGTCTGGTTTCCTACTAGGGCCTTCATCTGTTGAGGAGCCACCAGGGTTCCCATATCGTGTCGAAGGCGATAAGCTTTTGCCTTAGCATGGCCGTCAACTTTTCCATTATCATCACTTCATTGATCCTTTTTTTAATGGAGTTTTTGGATGGTGTTGTTTGTCTCTTCCAGGATGCCGCTATCTCGCATCTGGCCGCAGTTAAAATATGGGAGATTAATTTCCCAGTTGTTCGGACAATACCTGGTATTGGCCTTGCAAGTAGGAAGGTCTGCGGTTCTATAGGCAGTTCTAGGTCTGTGACCTCTTTTATCAAATTTTGGACCTTGGTCCAGTACTTAACAATTTCCGGACAGGTCCACCAGATGTGGGCCATGTCCCCTCTATGACCGCAGCCTCTCCAACATAAATCTGACGCCAGGGGGTAGATCTGGTTCAACCTCGCTGGGGTGAGGTACCAGTGGAAGAGAATTTTATATATATTCTCCTTTGTTATGGTGCATAGGGACGTTCCTGAGGCGGCCTGCCAAATTTCCTCCCAAATCTCCCTTTCTATTGTGATATTCAGGTCTGCCGCCCATTTGAGCATGTAATCATGATCTTGGGTGGCTGTTGAATTTTCTAGAATGGAATATATATCGGAGATTAATCCCCTTTGATATGTGTTCGCTTGACACAGTCGTTCGAATTTTGTAAGGGAGGGGAATTCTGGGGTTGGGCACACCTTTTGGGCAAAATTACGGATTTGTAGGTATTTGAATGTGTCCAGTTCCCTAATTTTATATTTGGCTTTAACTTCTTGGTAGCTCAGGAGCGTGTTCAGGCTCAGAAGGTCCGCGATCGTCCCGATCCCCCTTTCTTTTAGACGGTCGTATAGCTTAGAACCGCATCACGGAGGGAATTTTGGGTTGTTGGTTAGGGGCGTGAGTTGTGGGTTAGCTGAGCACAGCCCGAATCTGGTCTTGTGTTTTGACCATACTTCCCATGTAGACATGGACGCTTGTAGTTTTAGGTTGTGCGTCTGCTTATCTCCTTTATCTAAGCTCCATAGGCATGCCTGCAGAGAAGGCATTCTGGCATATTTAGATTCAATATCGATCCAGCAATGTTTGGCTGGGTCGGCATTCCACATAACAGCTTGTTTCAATTGTGCTGCTATGTAATATTTATGTATATCTGGGACGGCCATACCTCCCCTTCCTCTTGGTGCCAACAGGACCGATCTTGCTACTCTGGGCCTTTTGCCCTGCCAAATGAAGTTAAACATTCTGTTTTGTATGCTCTTTAGATCAGCGCCAGGCACATGGACCGGGAGTGTCTGAAAGTAGTATAAAAGTCTAGGGAGAATATTCATCTTAACGGAGATCATTCTCCCAATCCATAATATCTGGTAACCTTGCCACTGTTCCAAATCTTTCTTAATTGTACCCCAAAGCGCTGGGTAGTTATCTTGGTATAGAGCTCTGTAGTGTCTTGATATATTTACCCCCAAATATTTAATACATGCAGGACACCACCGGTAATTGAAATTTAGTTTGAGTAATTTCACTTCCTCATCTGGTAGGCTGATATTTAAGGCCTTCGATTTTCCATTGTTTATTTTGTACCCAGACACTTTACCAAAATCCGATAGTTCTCTTTGAAGGTTCGGAAGAGAAGTTTGGGGTCTGGTCAGGGTCAGAATGATATCGTCGGCGAATAGGGATATTTTAAAATTTGTTTCACCTATCTCGACACCCTGTATATTTATATTGTTTCGAATTTTGGTCGCAAGTGGTTCAATCGTGAGGGCGAAAAGAAGAGGGGATAAGGGGCAACCCTGCCTTGTGCCATTTTTGATTTGAAATCTCTCGCCCGTTCCACCTGGGAGTTTAACCGCGGCGGAAGGGTTCTGGTAGAGAGCCCGGACTCCTTCCAGGAACTTATCTTTGAAGCCAAATTTTTCCAAGGCCTTGTCTAGGAATAACCAGTCTATCCTATCGAATGCCTTCTCTGCATCTAGGCTCAGTATCATCGTTCTTGTTTTGGACATATGGGCATGGTCAACTATGTTTATTATTTTTCGCGTATTGTCCGCTGCTTGGCGTCCTGAGACGAATCCAACTTGGTCTGAGTGGATAAGTCTGGGTAATATGGGGTTTAGCCTATTCGCAAGTATTTTACTGTACAGTTTTAAATCGTTATTCAGAAGAGATATGGGCCTATAACTTCCACATTGGGTTGGGTCCTTCCCTTCCTTGTGGATTATTGCTAAGTTAGCTGAGGACATAGAGTTTGGTATTGGGGTCCCCTCCATAAAGGAGTTAAATAGGTTTAGGAGATGAGGTGTCAGTATGGGTAGGAACTTCTTGTAGTAGGAATTTGTATAGCCGTCAGGTCCCGGCGCTTTGGAGGATTTGGATGCTTTTACGGCCGCTGACAGTTCTTCCACTGTTATTTTACCGTTTAGCCTTTTGTTCTCCCCCTCTGTCAGGGAGGGGAGGTTACAATCGGCAAGGTAATTTGTTATTGATGCTTCTGCGGTTAACTTTGGAATAGCGGAGTTGGATCTCAGATTGTATAATTTAGTGTAACATTTGGTAAATTCCTCCGCTATTTTTTTCTCATTATAGACTATCTCACCAGACCTATTCTTGATCGCTGTAATCTGTGATCTTTTTTGTATGCCTCTTAACCTGCTAGCAAGAAGTCTATCGGCTTTGTTCCCTTTGTCGTAATACTTCTGGCCCGTCCATTTTAAAGCTTTTTCTACATTTTCTAATTGTATATCTTTTAGTTTAACTCTGGCAGCTGTCAGTAATTTGTAAATTTTCCGGGACGGGTTTTGTTTATGTTGCTGTTCTAGTTGTATAATTTTGTCAGTGAGCTCTTTGGTTAGTTTTACTTTGGCTTTCTTCCTATATGATGCTATCGAGATAAGTTGGCCCCTGATAGCCGCTTTGTGGGCTTCCCACAGGGTAGCTGGGGAGTCCACCGAGCCTAGATTTAGTCTGAAATAATTCTTTAGGGCTCTTTTGATCTCTTTTTCTATCTCTTTATTGTTTAAGAGAGAGTCGTTTAGTCTCCAATTATATGTGAATGTTTTTACAAATGGGGCCGTGAGAATGAGAGAAATCGGGGCGTGATCGGACCATGTGATTGGGCCAATATCTGTGTTGGTTGTTGCTTCTAGAACATTCTTGGTAGCAAGGAAACAGTCAATACGGGAATAGGTCTGGTGAGAGGCCGAGAAAAATGTATAATCTCTTTGTCCCTGATGTTGTGCTCTCCAAATATCTACTAGAGAGAATTCCTTTATAATGTCCCTAAAGCTTTTCCCCAATCTTATTGCTTGGGGCGGATGCGGCCGTCCCGGTGTGGTTGATTTGTCCTCTACTGGGTTTAGAACCATGTTTAAATCTCCTCCTATTATCAGGGAGGATAAATATTCCGGATCAATCTCCTCTAGGACTTTTCTGAGGAAGATCGGCTGATTCTCATTAGGGGCATAGAGGTTGATCAGGGCGATCGCGGATCCCGCCAGAGAGCCATACACCACAACAAATCTACCCTCTGGGTCCGTTGTGACTTTTGTTAAATTGAAGGGGGTGCCTTGCCTGATCAAAATGGCCACTCCCCGTTTTTTGCTACTGAATGTTGAGTAGTAACTCATAGGGTAAGCATTTTGGAAAGTTTTGGGTGGCTCCTGCGCAGTAAAGTGTGTCTCCTGGAGAAAGACAATATCACCATTGAGCCTTTTTAATTCTTGAAGGGCTAGCCTTCTTTTCCTATTATTCTGTAGTCCCTTTACATTAAGAGACACTAGTTTAATTGGTCCTTGCTTAGCCATTATCTCCTTTGTCTATGTGAGGTTTTTTTTTTTTTTTTTTTTCCCCTTCGGGAGGATCAGGGGCTGTGTGTTCAGTTAGATGTTACTCTCGTCTTTTATGGGCCTTAGTTGACCAGGGTGTGGGGGGGGGGGAGAGGGTGGGAGGGGGCCTGCTGGGAAAGTATCAGCAGGTAACAGTAAGAGATGAAAGTAGACCTTGTTCTGGTCTTAATAGAACAAGACCGACCTAACGGGTAGTCGGTTTGTCGGGTAAAGAACCCTTGGGGGGTGGGTCCGGTGACGGTAACCGTCCGAAGTGGGCGAGGTAGAGACCCTATAGTTCAATATTTTACCCGCTTTTCCCCTTCATTTTCTCGGTGAAGAGAGGGGGGCGCAGGGGTGGAGCTTATACGATGGGGGTCTTGGTGTAGTGCGGATCCAGTACTCAATATCTGGCTCGCCTTACCCTTCTTCAGCTTGGGAGTCCTATATTTGCTGGGTGGGGGTAGTGGGTGGATAGGGTAGGTTTGGGGGGTGGGTGGGGATGGGGAAATAGTCGGCAAGGGTTAGGGACAGGGATATATCTTGGCCCTTTATACTTGATTTCTTCTGCTAGGTCCTAAATAGACCCCTTATGTTCGAGTATGTATCTTGTTTAATGTCGGTTGGCCTACGTTAGCGGGGTGTTACTTTTATCCCTAATGTCCATCCTAAGGGATGTAGCTATCCTTGGCGGTTATGAGTTGGCCTCCTGGATAGTTCTGGAACTGGATGGGGGGGTTAGGAGAGGGGGGTAGGAGGGAAGGGCTAGGAGGGAGGGAAGAGAGGGAAGAGTGTTCTTTTTGACAGGATTTACATTGGAAGTGGTAGCCCCATTTATACATTCTTGATTTACTTATTACTTTAATGAGAGACCATTCCACGTTTATGGTTCTGTGCATTTTCCTTTGTCGTAGTCTCAGGAGAGAGGTAGCAATAGTCGAACTCTTTAGCATTATATACATCTTCTACTATGTAGCATATAACCGTGGATATCTTTGAGTCAAGTGTCAGTGCCTCTTCCGGGACATCCTTCATTCTGATTAGGGATAGGGGGCTAGGAGGGGGAGGGGGTAGGGGGGGCGGAGAGGGAGGGGGAGAGGGAGGGGGGGATGGGGGTAGGAGGGTGGTGGGGGCGGGAGGGGAGGAGGGGGGGGGGAGCAGGGGATGAGGGGGGGAGCAGGGGGGGGAGGGGGGGAGCAGGGGGTGGGGAGGGGGGGGGGCAGGGGTGGGAAAGGAGGGGGGCGGGGAGGGGGGCGGGGAGGGGGTAGGGAGTGGGTGGGGAGAGGGGGGCAAGGGGAGTACATGTACATGGCTCATTTGTCTAAAACATACTTTCTACAATGTGTGATCCTCAGTGGTATAGAGTACCAAAAATGACAACCTTTACCTCAACGCGCTATAGAGTTCGTAAGTGTGACCCTTTCAGTTGCCATTTAGCATTACATTCCATGTATTTACTATTATTTCCCGTCGGGTTATTTCCACCTTTTGACCAGGGGGGTATATATATATATTTCCCCCCCCCCTCCCCCTCCTCTAGATCTTAAACTCTTTATTCCTTTGGGAGGGAAATGGTAAGGGGAGGGGGGAACTGGAGGGGACGGGGACGTGGGAGTGGGAGAGTAAGGGTGGAGGAGGTAGGGGAGAAGGGGGGAGGAAGGGGGAGGGGGATTGGGGGTGGGAATAGGGGTGGGGGGGAGGGAGGGAACAGGGGGGATACCCATATATGAACTTTCTGCAATGTGTACTCCTCTGCGGTGAAGCGTCTGTACATCAATGTGCTATCATGAATATGGCCCTTTAATTGACATTTAGCAAAACAGTACACATATTTACTATTGTTTCACGTTGGAATATATCCACTTTTTGATCAGGGGGGGAGTTTCTCTCTAGGTCTTAAAATCTTTATATCATTGGGGGGGAGGTAGAGGAGGGGGGGGGGCGAGGGGAAGGGGGGCGAGGAGAAGGGGGGTAAGGGGAAGGGGGGGGGACGGAGGCACGGTAGGGGGGGAGTGGGGCGGTGGGGGGTAGGCGTAGGGGGGGGGGAAGGCATGGGGGGGATGAGGAGGGAGTACACATATAGCTTCTAAGCTCTGGTGCATATTGTTATTACATTTCTTCCCTGTTTTGTCAGGGGTAACCATAGCCATTCTTTTTCAGTGAAGCGTTCCTACTTTGGGGCTTCAGATCAGTGAGCCTCTAGTCAGAATTTCTTCAGATTTCAAGTTTTTTATGGGATATGAGTTAAGGCAGGGGAGGAAGGGTGGGGGGTAGCGGGGGGGGGGGGCGCGGGGGTAAGCATGCAAGCGGCTTCCTCCGTTAAACTATAATATATAGCTTATGTTAACCGGGGTGGGGGTAAGGGAGGGGGGGAAATGCGGGATGGGTAGTTTTAACAGGGGAATTGATTTATCAATTAACTTTTACACAACTGGTGATAGAAACAATAATTAACTACATTTCTAACATACCTGCCTATCAACTTTAATTTGGATTACCAACTGGTGACCTACTAGGCCTTTAAACTAGATTGGGTTACAGACCCGTTCGGCGAGCAATCCTCGTTCTGAAGTCCTCTGTGTTTAGAGTTCGGGGGCTTAGTTTTTCCCGCCGGCAAAGACCGTGTCGTCGTCAGGTCCGCAAGTTGCGCGGCTGGTCTGTGACCCGGTCCCTGCTAAAGAAATAACAAGCGGTGGGCACCGCGGCTCCTCTCCCTTCACTCCGGGGAGGAACGGATGGTACGCTGGTCGCGGTCGGGAAGAGACGTAGTCTCGCAAGGTTCCTGTTGATCACTTGTGTTGGTGTGCGGCGGTCGTCGGTCGGTCTGCGTTGCGGTTGCCTCCGTCTCGGGTGAGTATCTCTGGGCTTGTTTTTTCTTTTTTCCCCCTTTGTCACAGGGGGGATGTCTTCGGGGGCTGGAAAGGAGTGTCGGATGCCTTCATGGTCGTGGAGGTGCAGCTTTTCACAGGGGCCGCTACTTCATGTTCGTGTGGCGTTGTCCCGCGAGACTTACCGATGCTCGGACCGGGGGATCATCAGGTTCCTGGTTCGGGGGGTGGCGTTCTTTATTTTCCCAGGAGGCAGGGGGGGTTAATCCAAGGGCTTGGACCAGTGGGGTCATGTCTTCGGGGTATCTGATAGTATAGAATTTTCCCTTGTGGTGGATTGTCAATCTGAAAGGAAACCCCCATTTATATTTTATTCCCTTTTCTCGTAATAGTAAAGTTAAGGGGCGTAATCCTTTGCGTCTATCCACGGTCTTTTTGGACAGGTCAGTGTAGACTTGGATGTCCTCCCCCTGGAATTGTATGGGGTCTTTCTCACGGCATGCAGACATAATTTTTTCTTTGGCCGTGTAACTATGCATACGGATGATCACGTCCCTTCTTCTGTTTGGGTCCTTGGATCTCGGGCCTAGAGCGCGATGGGCTCTGTCAATTTCGAGCTCTCTCTCGTCCAGGCCTTCACAGACGGTAGTGATGAATTCTTTGAGGTATCCCCGGATCTGATTAGGGAGGACCTCCTCCGGGACCCCGCGCAGTCTAATATTCTGGCGGCGGTCCCGGTTCTCTTGGTCCTCGAGCCCATCTTTGAGTGCGTTCACCTCCGCTCCGAGTCGGGTGATTTCCTCATCCGCTTCCTTCTGGTGAGTGAGGGCCTCTTCTAGCCTGGCCTCCAGGGATGCAGTCCGTTTGGTGAGCCCTGTTATATCTCGTTTCAATTCGTCGACCGCCTCTCTCAGGTCTGACTGCAGGGATCTACACAGTTTGCTGTGAAGTTCTTCCAGATAGGCCTTTGTGATCCCCTGCTCTGCAGTCATTATATCGGGAGGGTTCACTTGGCTTGTTGTAGCCGGCCTGGCGGCTCGTGCGCCGGGCGGGGAGGCGCCATCTTGTTTTCTGGCGGTGGCCTCGGTGCTCTGTTTTGACGGGGTGAAAAACTTCGCAACCCCAGGTCCCGACTGGTTTTTCGGTTTTTGGGACATCCCTGCTTGTTTAGGGGTCCGTCCTGTATCTTTTGGTGTCTTAATTTTCGGGGTAAATTTAGTTAAAATTCGTTTAATTTATGTGGGTCTCTGGAGCTCTCCCCTTACCCCTCCGTCTTGGCTGACGTCATCGGCACGCCCCCCGTTGGATTTTTATTTTAATGTTTATTATTTTACGTTTTTTTATTTTATGGGTTCCTGTGCCTGGTGGATTGGTTCGAGAGTAAGCTGCGCAACGGGAGTCGGTGAGTGGGTCAAGTAATGGTAAGTGAACTAAAGAAATGTATTTTATTTAACTTGTTAATTTTTTTTAAAGCTTTTTTAACATGTGTATTTCTTTATTTTTGGTATATAATCTCTTGCCACTGTATGTATGTATGTATGTCTAGATCGATATATACATACATAGTAAGAAATGATGTTGTTTTAAAAGCTTGATTTGCTGTGTTTTAAATTAATTTGGCTATGCTGCTATGCATAAATGTGTGTATAATGTATTTTAAAATTAGATAGATGTAATTGTTGCTATTGTATGGTGTACTTTAGGTCAGGGTGAGGCTTGCTTTTGTATATTGTATTCTTGTTGGTACTTATATTTGTTCACAGGATAAATTGTTCTGTTCAACACTTGAATTAGTTAATTGTTTAATTGTTAGGGATGGAATGTAAATTGTTTAGGGATGTAATTAATGAATGCTAATTGATTTATGTTTACTGGATTGGTTTAAATAGTCTACTTGTTTGGAGGTATTAGTATTTTGTTTTGAATATGTTATTGTTAACATTCATTTGCAGAATGTATATGGTGCATAGATTGTATGCATCATATATACAATGTAAATGCAATGTTTTGATTGTCATTTGAGGTTTTTGATTGGCATTTGAGGATTTTGATTGGAATATCAAATTGGATTATTAAAGGAAATTGATTTTATTGTAGCGTGTCTGTATGGAGAAGTGTTATTTGTAGTACAGCATGTTTTTGATAACCCTTCTACATTTATTTGTATATTGGTTCATCATGTGTGTGTATATATATATATATATATATATATATATATATATATATATATATATATATATATATATATATATCGCTCTCTCTCTGTATATATATATATAGTTGCATGTTGAAGCCACTGTACAAATGAATGGGTGAAGGGTGGGTATCGGGCCAGTGTGGCTTAACCCCTTAATTACCTTTGCGGTTATTATCCGATAAGGTGTTTAAGGAGTTAATTGATATCTGAATGTAATTGCAATGTACTGGCTTTGTATTGGCTATGTGTTTTGTGGGCAACGAAAGACAAGGATGTTGCTGGCGACGCAGACTTCTTATTGATGAGGTCAGTAGTACTTTATTTATTTTAATATGCTAGTTAATGTGTTTAATAATGGGCAAATAATCTATTATCCCTATCTGGATAATAGTCATTTTGCACATTATTGTACTGTAGGTGTTGGTGTTGGGGAGGTGGGGGGGTATGTATTGAATGTATAGGCCAGATTTATTTTTTTTACATTCAGGGTATCTCACGGGTATCAGGCTGGTGGTTCCACGGGTGACACCTGCGGGGATGAAGCGTGGCCTCACATCTGTGGGGGCACCGTGGACCCATAGTCTGCGGGATGAAGCGGTGGTCCCACATCGGTGGGGGCACCGCAGACCCATAGGTGTGGGGATGAAGCGGTGGTCCCACATCCGTGGGGGCACCGCGGACCCGTAGTGAGCACTCGTGAGTTCCCCAGTCCCCCGTGGGAACCACCCGAGGCCCCGCAGACACCTGTGGGTCTGACCCGGGGCTCCCAGACATCCGCAGGCCCACCGTGGGGACCCAATTGTGGCCCACGGTGACCCAAGGAGACAACCTGGGGGCCATGGCGCTTGGCGGGACCCACAAACAGGCCTCCAGAACCTGAAATGAGCTGCTGGTACCCTGTAGGTCTGTCAGGTGCCCCGCCAGCCCGCCAGGGACTCGCGTGGGGCTGGGGTATGAACCCTGTATGTAAAAGGATAAATCATGTATTTATGGGGGGGCACAGGGGGTGGGTTATGTATTTCATAAATAGAATGATGCTTATTTTGGGGCTGTTTATTGTTTTTATTGTGGGTACTGGGGGTGGGGGGGGGTGTATAGGCCCCAAGGGTATGTGGGTAGGCCTCCCTTGTGGGTAGTGGGTGAGGGTGGTTAGGCCTCACGGGGTGGGGGGCTAGTGTGGGAGGGTATGTAGGCATCCCGAGTGGTGGGTGAGGGTGGGTTAACCCCTTAATGACTGTAGCGGTTAATAACCGCTATGGTGATTAAGGGGTTAGGGGACATTACATTGGATGTTTTCATTCTTGTGACTGTTTTGCAGCAGCGGAGGGGGCATGGGCAGGATGAAGGTGAGGATGGCCTTCATCGTGGCAGCCAGACATGGGTGAGTACTATATGTATTTAATGTCTTGATTGGTGTTTATGTATTTAAAATGGGCACATTCACTATTATCCATTTGTGGATAATAGTAATTGTGGCCATTACTATACTGTATGTGTTAAGGGGGGGTTATTTCTTTATAAGTATGTATGTGTTTTGACATTAATTTGGGGGGGCACATAATTGGTACTGCAGGCCTGCGGGTAACACCCGAGGGCCCCCGCCTGCCTATAGTATCATTGATGTGCATATATGTGTATGTTAGGGGTTATAGGGGTTATATATATATATATATATATATATATATATATATATATAGTGAGAGAGAAAAAACACGACTCCCAGTAGAAGGCTGTGTGCCGAAACGCGTAGGAGCAGGTCCAGCAGGCAGGATCCCCTGGTTTGTCCCCCTCTTGGGTCACATTACCATGCTCTAACATCCCTCCTTGTTTCACCCTGAATGCACCGACCACACTGTACCTGACCATAGGTGATGTATCACTATCTCTAGCTATAGGCTAACATGTATTCTTAGGCTCCAATCTGTGTATCTCTGCTGTCACTCACCTGCCACTTATTGTCGCTTCAGACAAACTCTATATTGCAGGGGTTAGTAGGCAAATTAGACTTCTTTGCAGATGATTACATAGCCTTAGCTGTGACTCTGATCTGTGCAGATGATTACATAGCCTTAGCCGTGACTATTTAGTCTGTTGGGTGTCACACCAGGTTTATTTTGTCAGGTGTTTCAGATAACTATCTGAGTGTATCCTGGGCATTTTCTTTGAGGGAATTGTTTAGCCTTGTAATGTACAGGGGATCCATGCTGTATTTTAAACATTTCTGTGCTTTGTTTTAACCATTTTTGTTCTGTGACAATACATTAATAAACCTTATGTGATTTGTACTGATACATATACTAGAGTGCTTTATTTAGGGCCTTTTTTCTCTCTCACTATCTATTATACTGCCCTTATAGCACCACCGACAACTCACTGTAGTTTGAAATTTTCCAGTGTCGGTATTTAGTTGTGTTTACATGTCTTGTGGATGCGGGGTCCTCTCTTTTTCTCTTGCATATATATATATATATATATATATATATATATATATATATACATATATATATATATATATATATTTATTTATATTCATTTATTTATTTATTTTGAAATATTTAATTATTTATTTAGTGTGGGGCTGCTGTGTGTGATTATTTTTTATTGTGGGTAGCGGGTGTGGGTGAAGGGGGTATTAGCCACAACGGTGGTTGTTTAGGGCTTGCGGGTGGGTAGCGGGAGGCCTTAACCCCTTCATTACCATAGCGGTATTAACTGCTACGGTCGTGAAGGGGTTAAGTGCACCCGCAACCCCCCCCGCAAGCCCTAAACAAACAATAAGGGCCAAATACCCCCTTCACCCACCCCCGCTACCCACAATAAAGCTGGCACGGTGGGTTAACCCCTTCATTGCCTTAGCGGTTAGCCGCTAAGGTAATGAAGTGGGCTGTACATGCATTTTTCCTGCCTCGGATGCATGCCGGGGGGCTCCGGTTGCTGGTATCAGCTCCGGAGACCCCCGGCATCAATCACAGACAGGAAAAAGGCCTGATTTTATCTAAGTGTCGCCCTTGCCGATGCTTCTCCTCCACCAACTTGCCAACTTTAGTTGGCGGGCTGGATTGCCGAAAAACTCTCCATTCTGGAGTGCCGATCAGCAGCGAAAAGCTGATCGGGGCTACCTGAATTCAGTCGAGTTCAAAAAGTGCAGATAAGTGGCTTATCGGCAGCCGGCTGCCGATAAGTTTTTATCGGCAACAAAAATTGCCGATTTTTCCCACTTATCGGCGCTTACTGAATCGGGAGGTCAAATTTGGCGAAAAAAATGGCGATAAACGGCTTATCGGCGCTTACTGCATGAGGCCCTATAACTACATTGGATGGCAAGTAACAATGGATGGGAAGCTTTTGAATGAAGTCAATAGGAGAATGAAGATGGGATGGAGCGCATTTGGAGGAAACAAGCCAATATTTCAAGGGAACCTTCCACTGTGCCTGAAGAGGAAAGTTTGCGTCCAGTGTATTATGCCGGTGCTCATACTTGGATATGAAATGTGGACCCTCAACGCGCAAACTAAAAAAAATGTAAGTGCTGCGCCTCCGCACTCCTGCGGATACGTGCGCGAGCCACTGCTAAAGCCGCTCTCATTGCGGCTGCAGGGGCTCACTGGCAAGCGTCTGCGTGGCTCAGCGCGGGTCAGCGGCTAAGCGCTGACCGTGCCTGCGGCCTAACAAACACTACATATCCAACAGGGCTTGGAATCAAGCTGAACATAATATGTTGCTATTAAAGCAGCAGTTCAAGTAATATCCTACGTGTGTGTTTTTTTTACTAAATCAGTTCTGTACTATGAGAAAAAAGCATTTAAAAAACAAACAAAATTAAAGACATTTTTAATGTCTCTAATGTAGGAAGCATTTTTGTTTCTATAGAAACCATTTACAAAGTCACATCCCCCTTCCCCTTCTGACAGGCTCTGGCTCTTGAGCCCCGCCCTCTCTCTAGCAGTGCACTAATTGTATCTAGTAACTGCCTGGGTCACATGATCTTCCACACATAACTTTGCATCGTGGGTAATGTAGTGTAAGACAAATATGACAATATTATAGGTCCCAACGATATCCTGTAACTGGCCGAAATGCCCGCTTACCGGAGCCTAGATGGTAATAAGCAGTGGATAATCAGAGAGTATCCCCTCTCATACACTGCTGGCACAGCTCCTGCACGTCTCTCCAGCGTCTGCCACGTGTAGTATATGCCGTCAGTAGAGTGAGCGTCCGTCCACGCTATCACAGGGGCAGGGGAAGCAGTCTGAATGCCCTGCCTCTGTCCTCCGTGGTCTGGACATGCGCAGAAGCGCCCGGCACCAGAAGAATTAGGCCGTAGAGTCACCAGCTCCTCGCGGTTGCGTGTAGGGCTATGGCGGCAAAGTGAAAAGATGCTTCGGTGGAGCAGCAGCACAGCACGGCTTGCGGGGATCAGGACAGTAGATGACACGATCAGTGATACCAGGGACCACCCAATGCGTTTCGGAAGCCTCTGCCTCCTTCCTCAGGGGTAAAATTGAATGAATAAAGTCCCTGTGTGTCCGTGTATTTATGGGAAAAGATTTAAAGGTACATAGTACCATTATAAAGTCCCGGACATGCGCAGTAAAGCATTTCTTAGACTGCGTCATGTATCAGCAACATAACAACAAGACAAAATGAAACATGGTGGTTAGCATACGATAGATTACATCTATCAAACATACGACAAACATATGATTATAAGCTGGAGAGCATCAGCTATATAATAGAAAATAGAAAAAAACAACAACAGAAAGAACCAAGTCATGGATATAGCAATCTAATTACAGTTCCATTGCTCTTATCTGACTAGGGGTCAGAGGTGTATCTAGGCTGCTCATATTATATATATGTTCCTTTTTCTGCATTTTTAATATATACATATAATAATTTCTTTATTAGCGCTACCTATTGTGTTTTATGATCTGAACTGTTAACCATTGTTGATTCCATACTAACAGTCTCTTTTTGGTACTGTGCCTGGTTTGCCTTGATTATACCAACTGCATTTACGGTGTATGTATATAATATACTGTATGTATTTGACATCATGTATTAGGCAATTTGGTGCATGTGTTATCTATGCTTGCTGTGTGGTTTTATATTTACTCGGGGTGAGGCCGGCCTTGTAGGTTCAAGGGGTTATTGTTAACCCCTTGTTCTACATATATTTTGTGCTTATAGGCTTTTTTTCCCTTGCCTTGGGTATTAGGGGTCCATTAGTATATTCATAGGGGATTTCCCCTGTCTGATACATATTCTATCACAGGAGGATGTCAGGGTTTGTTTTAATATTTTTTGTATTTTATGTTTGATTATTTGTGCTGTTAAATAAATCATAATTTTCTTTGATATTTGTTCTGAGTATACTTGAGTGCTGAGTTGGGACGCTCTTCTTTTTCTTTTCATTGTTATATTACTTCTAGTCCCTAGCACCGTTAGTGGTTATTATATTACTAATTTAAGTACTCATTATTTGCTTAGTCTGTTGCAGGCAGTTTGTATTGTTGTAGTATATATGTATGTGTGTGCGTTTATATATATATATATATATATATATATATATATATATATATATATATATATATCCATGTAGAGGTATCACTCCACTCCACACACACCTTGTGTAAAGCACTGTATATACTGTGGGCTCTCCATTCATGTTTATTCACACTGATACACATACACACTCTTTCTTCACTTGCTTTCAGTAACCTTTTGACACCTCAAGTCATAAAACACATCCACACCGGGGGAAGGAACAGCACAGATAACATTCCAAGAGACACTGTTTTTAAGTTTACCTTGTGCTTCATTCATTGTAATATCGCCGGAAGAAGAGATCAGTGTATCTCGAAAGCTCGCACAAATAATAGCATTTCGTTAGCCACAGAACGGTATCATCTATTTATTTTTTGATTATATATATATATTTATATTCTCAACCAAATAAATTCATTAAACCAGATCAACATCACTGTTTAAGGGTGTAAATGTAGTCTACTTACTGCTACTAGCTACTATTGCCATGATATTGGATTCATAGCTTTTAAATGTAACCAAGTCTAGCTTAGAAAAAAACAAAATATTTGCATTTGTTTTCTACATCCAAGTTGGCACTCCACAGGCTAAAATTAAGTAGCCAAACATTTCTAAAAAATGCATTAGGACCATGCCAATTTTCTTGAATTCCATCCACCTGCTTATTTACTGTGCTTTTTCTTTGTGTCTCTTATGTAGTGTACATTGAACAACTGTCTTGCATACATGAATAAACACCGTTTTTTTTTAATTAAACAGTGAAGTACAAACCAAAATCAGCTAATGCATAAGTAGGTGTTTGTGACTTATGGCCACAAGTATAACACTGCATTTTTATTTATAGCATTCACATTTCCATTTTGAACAGTTTAACAATGTCAAAAACACAGCTTAAAAAATTAGGTGTCAACTTTTTTTATCAGCTGTAATAGGAGTTTAATTGTTAGGATTGAGATGCAACCCTTACTTATCTGAGTTGGAGTCAGTCTACTTCTATAATGCAGTATATTTAATGACCCAAAACCCCTTTGTAATTACATATTAGTCAGTGTTCAAGGATCCAAAATAGCCATTTAAAAAAAATCTAATTAAAATGAACCTGGCTTTCTGAACCATTGCAGCACTAATGTTTCACAGCAATCGAAAGGAGAGTAGCAATATTTTATTATATATGCGATATGTTGCACATAAATTAACATTTTCAGTTGTGTTTTTTACATTATACAAGGTATGAGGTTCAAAATATTTTAACGTGTTACTCCATCCTTTAAACTTATGTTTCATTATTATAAGATGTATATGTTGATGATCTATGACCGCATTAATATCTTTAATAAACCTGACAGACCTAAGGTCGCGTTTACAGTGTGCGCGACGCGACGGATTATGTCACCCGTTGCCGTCGCCGCTAGCGAAAGTTGTATTTCGCTTTAAGGCGACGTCGCGGGCGACCAGGTCTTTGATTGGTTCAGAGGCAGTCACATGTGGCGACGGCCTCTGAAAAATCAAATTTGAACGGCTTCAAGAATTCGCGCGGCCAGCGTCGCTTCCGTCGCGTTGCGCTTACTATAAGCGCACACGAAGGCGGCAATACATTTATTTTGCCGTGACGTCACTGGCACTATAAGCGCAGCCTAAGGCAGACATGGATCTCTGCTTTCAGAAGGCAGAGAAGTGAAAAGTATTTCTGAAATGTTGACACAACCTGTCCTTGCAAGCTAAGGCTGAGTCCATAAAGACTCCAGGCGTGCGGAGGCGTGCGGAGGCTGAGGGAAAGCGGGTGCTTTCCGTGGCCTTACTACGCGCGCCATCCCGGGGTGTGTCTGGGGGTGGGCCAGTGCCGTCACAGAGCTGGTTCGCCCTCATTGGGCGAACCGCTCATGTGACCAGCCCTCCGCTCCCCTCAGCGCGCAAACTAAAAAAAATGTAAGTGCTGCGCCTCCGCACTCCTGCGGATACGTGCGCGAGCCACTGCTAAAGCCGCTCTCATTGCGGCTGCAGGGGCTCACTGGAAAGCGTGAGCGTGGCTCAGCGCGGGTCAGCGGCTAAGCGCTGACCATGCCTGCGGCCTAACAAACACTACATATCCAACAGGGCTTGGAATCAAGCTGAACATAATATGTTGCTATTAAAGCAGCAGTTCAAGTAATATCCTACGTGTGTGGTTTTTTTACTAAATCAGTTCTGTACTATGAGAAAAAACTTGTAGCATTTATAAAACAAACAAAATTAAAGACATTTTTAATGTCTCTAATGTAGGAAGCATTTTTGTTTCTATAGAAACCATTTACAAAGTCACACCCCCTTCCCCTTCTGACAGGCTCTGGCTCTTGAGCCCCGCCCTCTCTCTAGCAGTGCACTAATTGTATCTAGTAACTGCCTGGGTCACATGATCTTCCACACATAACTTTGCATCGTGGGTAATGTAGTGCAGCAATAACTGAATTATATAACCCAGAGCAAAGCGATCGATTACAGGAGAACGGGTCGATCTGCAACTTAGCTAATCACTGTCAGTGTGCAGATTGTATTGATACACATATTGAATGGAATTTTTTTTAAACGGCAACTTGTACTGCAGCTTTAAATTGATACATTGAGAGGCATTTTAAATAAATACCTCTTATCACCTATAGATCATATGATTGGATGTATCGATTCCTAGTTCAGGCCAACTTTTTTTATAACAAGACAGGGATTGGCTGCCGCTCACCATAAATTGGAATAAAATTTACTGGTAAAGAAGGATAGGGTGCATATGGGATGGGTAATTGAGCTAAGAGGGGTGGTGGGTCACAGAGGTGGCCTAAAAGACTCCTATTTGCACTCGCTAGACCAGTTGATTTAGGCTAGGAAAAATTCAATCCTTGGAGATAACTCCATAGCCATACATTTACAATTATAAAATCACATTTATTAAACATATATACAAAAGACCTAGGGCCTCATGCAGAGAGCAGCGAATTTTAAAATTGGCGAATTTAATAAAAAGGAGCTTTTTTGGAGAGTTTTAATCTCCATATGCAGAAAAGTGCGAATTCTGCTATGTTTAACATGGATGCGTCTGGCGAGTTTAAATTGGCGAGATGCGCGCTTCAGAAATGTGTTAAAACAAATTCGCGCCTTTTTTTTCCCCTTTGCAATGGCCGCGAGCGGCAGTTTTTTTTGGCGAGGCAAAACGGAGACAATCGCGCCATTTTATTGGCGCGAACAGCCGCTAGATGCCGTTCGCGCCTCTCTGCATACAGATATTTTTTAAACTGGCGAGATTGCGGTTCTCGCCAGCCGCGAGGCGACTTTTACAAATCGAAAAGAAAAATTGGCGCGTTTTTCGGAAATCTCCATTTTCTGCTGTTTTCTGCGCGATTATCTCCAAAAAATGGCGAATTTCGAAAATTCGCAGCTCTCTGCATAGGCCCCATAATGTCTAAAATGCCACTATGTGGCTCCAGGAAACACAGAGAGAGCACAGGGGTAGGGGAATATTTGCTATGAGAGTAATTCAATTCTTGGGAGACTGTTATTTAATATACTGTCGTATTGGTTCTGCTAGTATTTTCCTAGAGGGAATTCCCTTCGTAATCCTCTATTAGTATCATAGAGGTATATAGCCTGTGTAATAGGCTGGGATCCCAGCGTGGGAAGGTTGCTAGGTAGTTATGGCTTATAACCGTGTTGGATGGGGCTATGTATTTCAGGGTAACGTCCCTATATGTCATATGATATCTAGACAGAATGGTTTAGGGACCCCTATATACTGTCCCTCTACCTTCCTTCAGTAAGGTGCACGGAGCGCCTAATGGAAGCGCCCCGTTATGCAAAACCGTTAGCAGTCTGGGCGTCACTACGTGTAGTGTGGCTCCGTTGTTAATTAAGAAGCAAGACAGTCAGTTATACCACTTAAAGTGCTGTCATTGGTGCTGTCTAAAAGCATGCACCAGTGTGTATATAGCGCGCTCCCTTCAGCTGTTCATACGACCTGTCAGTCTCGCAAAACTCTCAGCTTCCCGCTTCGTGTTCCTCCGCGACTCCAGATGACGTCACCGGAAGTGCGTCATCACGTACCAACGCACGTTTCACGCTCGTAGGCGCTTCGTCAGGGTAATGGGAGTGACATCACTAGTCTCCTCCCTACTATAAGTGCTGGTTGGTTGGGGGCGTGTAGCATTTCCCAACCAATCCCAGGGTTGTGTGGATAGGAGGACAGCTGTAACTAATCCCCGTTAAGGGGTATGTGTATTGGGCGTCCGGCTATCAGTGATTCATGTTACCTTGGTAACGTATCCGAATCAGCGTATGAGGTATTGTACAGTCTCATAATGGGCAGAAATGATTGTACATAATCAGCACAGGGTGTACTGCGTGTGTGCTATGGCAAAGTCATGTGGAGGGTGTATGTATACTGGGAAATAGTCTGCCATTGAGATCAGATTAAGCTAATGTGTAGGGTGTGTATTAGTCCAAGATGTTGTTGATCATCATCTAGGATGATCGTCAGCAATGGGTTTAGGTACCTCAGATGGTGTTTGTGTATCTTACATCTAGGTATATGTGTGTGAGGTGTAGGAGTGTTAGCTTGTACTAAGGTCCGCCTCTAAAGTCAATACGAACTTCAGGAGTTTAGGACTCTATTTAACTACCCATTGTCTTGTTCTCTCATTGTTGGTGTCTTGAGAGTGGATGTAAGAACCCCATCTTTCCTATGTGGTCAGAGAGTATGTTAGATCAGAGGTCTCTACAGATTGTCCCCATCATCTTGGTTCCCTTGTCTGATATCATTGATCCTTACTTGACCTGACGTCTGTCGTTGAGATCAGATAGGGCTAATGTGTAGGGTATGGGTTGGTCCACGATGTTGTTGATCATCATCTAGGATGATCGTCAGCAATGGGTTTAGATACCTCAGATGGTGGTAGTGATTGTGTATCTTACATCTAGGTATATGTGTGTGAGGTGTAGGAGTATAAGCTTGTACTAAGGTCCGCCTCTAAAGTCAATACGAACTTCAGGAGTTTAGGACTCTATTTAACTACCCATTGTCCTGTTCTCTCATTGTTGGTGTCTTGAGAGTGGATGTAGGGACCCCATCCCTATGTAGTAAAAGTATGTTAGATCAGGGGTAACTACTAATTGTCCCCATCATCTTGGCTCCCTTGTCTGATATCATTGATCCTTGCTTGACCTGACACTATGAGTCATCTATCACAGCGGCCCCATTACCGTATCTTCATGTTTAACCATAACAGTGGCAATCGTGGTATGGTCCCTACAGGAATGCCGAATAGATATAGCCCTCGTTTAGGCCTCCTGGGGACAGAGTCTGCAGTGTGAATATCCACTGACACTCACGCTGCATAAGACGTCTGTCCCAGTTACCCTTCCGTGGGCCCCAAGGTATATGCTCAATCCCACAGAAGGTAAGGAATTTGGGGTCCCCATTGTGTTCATTTAGAACATGGCGGGCGACGGGGGTGTCCTTCTTGTTTCTGATGGACCCTAGATGTTCTAGGATCCTCACTTTAAGGGCCCTGTGGGTCTTTCCTACATAGCGTGCCCCACATCTGCACGTGATGAGGTATACAACCCCTTCTGTCAGACAGTTGATGTGGCTCTTGATGGTGTAGTCACTACTTACTGGTTTGCAGATGTTTTTAGTTACTTGCATAAATGGACAGGCCTTGCACCGGCCACATGGGTATGACCCCATGGGTATCCTGTCTCCTAACCATGTCCTAGGTTTAGTGTCCTTGTAGTGACTATGTACTAATCTGTCCTTTAAGTTGCGTGCCCTCCTGCATGTCATTGTTGGGGTGTCTTTGAGGACCTGTTTTAAGTCAGCATCATTCGTAAGGATATGCCAGTATTTGCTAAAAATCTTTCGCAAATCCTGCCACTGGCTATTATATGTCCCGATGTACCGTATGGTTTTGCCAGTCTGTGTTTGTGGGTGCTGTCTGTCTACCAGAAGCTGAGCTCGTGGTGTGTTGATAGCCCGTTTTTTAGCCTTGCGTATGTTGTTTTTTGAGTAGCCTCGGTTGATAAATCTAGCAGTCATATCATCAGCTTGTTTATTGAACTCCTCTACAGTTGAACAGTTCCTTCGTAATCTAAGGAACTGTCCCGTAGGGATGTTGTGGATGATATGTTTTGGGTGGTGGCTCTCAGCCCTTAGGAGACTGTTAGTCGCTGTTTCTTTTCTATATATGGTTGTGATGAGTTTCCCATCTTTCTGTTTACTGATTGTCAGGTCAAGAAAGTTCAGGGTTGTGTCGTCAATGGTGGAAGTGAGTCTTAGGTTGTGGTCATTGTCGTTTAGCTTTTCAATGAATTGTTTGAGGAGCGGTGTGGGGCCTTTCCATAGGAGAATGACGTTGTCAATATAGCGCCCCCACCAGTCTACATACCTCGTGTATTCCTCCAGGGCCTCGTTGAAGACCACCGTTTCCTCCCACCAGCCTAGATATAGATTGGCGTAGGTGGGGGCACATGTGGTCCCCATAGCGGTGCCCTTGATTTGGTGGTAGAATATTTTGTCAAAGGTAAAGTAGTTCTTTGTAAGTACAAAATCCAATAGCTGGATTACAAATTCATTGTGTTTGTTAAAGTTATTACCTCGTTGTTTAAGAAAGTGTGTTACAGCTTTCAATCCAACGGCGTGAGGGATACTTGTGTAGAGTCCCTCAACGTCTAGACCTACAAGTAGTGTGTCTGTTATAGCCTGATACATACAGTGGCGGCCAGCTTTAATCTAAAGCGGCTGCCTCCGTGGGTATTTTTAACCCGCGGACGGCGCGCGGCTATCTTCAGCTATTTTCGGCCGGTTTTCCCGCGTCTCGGGCGCTTTCAATGATAAGCGCCACTAGCGCTTATCTATTGAAGCGGCCGCCGCGCGGGAACTCCGATTCAAATCGGAGAAAACCCCCGCGTTTAGCCCGCATTTAACCCGGCAAGCTTTAGAATAAAGCTGGCCGGGACAGTAACACCACCAAAGATAACCACTTACTTACCAGAAATAAGTCCTTCTGGCAAAGTAGAGATACAGTATAAGTCATGATTTCAAGTTCAGCAAACAACCAAGAAACAACACGAAACCAACCACGAAATGTCAATGAATATATTCTAATATTGTCTGTGCCTGGAATCTAGATTAGAAAATATCCCGCTGGAGAAAGCCCATAAAGACGGAAAAAAATCACAAAGAAAAAATGGAACACTGGTCCCCAGTGATGGTACAAAAACCATGGTTTGTGAACATAGTCAATGCATGAAGCCAATCAAATGTATGTAGCAATAAAGTCCAGTGATGATGAAGAAACCAAGGAACCTTGAGTAATCAGATGGTTTGTAAAGTAGAGCCTATGTCAACCAAGTAGATGTGGGGTGATGGGGCAGCCTGCTAGGTCAGTATGAACTGAATAGTGGGGTTAACTGTGGGGGGAGGAGCAATGCTGGTTCAGTAAACCCTTGTGTTCACTCCGTGTATAGCGGAGAGACCTCCGTTGAGTGACCGAACACTCTCTCCCCCCCCCCTGTTCCGTGTTGTAAAGCAGGCGCCGTGACCACACTGGCTGCAGAACGCAGAGATCAGCTGCACATGAAAAAAACAGCTGCGTTACTCACAGTAAGTTGCTCCTGTTAGTTGTTCTGTCTGCACGCGCCTCCGTCTGGAAGAAGTAAATCGATGTAGAAGGGGGAAAGATGGAGCACTGCAAAAAATTGGAAGAGGGCGCTGGAGGCAGGTATAAAAATAAAAGTATTTATTAGGCATATTAGTCAAAAAACATACGAGGAAGCGCATGCGCGGAGCCAGAGTGGATGGAAGTCTAGGTTACTAGCTCCGCTCGCACCGGCTTAATTTTCAATAAAAAGTGGCGCTTTAAGTGACCCCACAAGCAGCATCCCGACATACTTATCGACCGGAATACCCAGAGATGCCGACAAAGGCTAAATCAAAACAGAAAGACCCCTCAGTCACCACTTATTTCAATAAAAAAAAAACAGCAGCGGCAAGCGACACTGAAGCCCCTGCACCAGCGATGCAGGCAGACTCGGAGGCCAACAGACCGGCATCGAGAGCGGATGACCAAGAGCTGGTCACCAGGAAGGACCTCAGAGAATTCTGCGCATAAATGAAGCAGTTCTTCCGCAGAGAACTGTGGGATCTGAGGAGAGACTTGGACGGGCTGGGGAAACGGACCGGAGCACTGGAATCCAAAATGGACGCTAACACAAGGGCCCTCCAACAGACAAATAAAGTGGTTGCCCAATTTCAGGACAAAATTCGCGACATCACGGACAAACAAGAAGATGCGGAAAATCGCAATCGACGCAACAACGTTCGCATTCGGGGGGTCCCGGAGGCCGTGAACGACCCTGAGGAATATGTGCAGAGGTGGCTAGAACACCTCCTGCCTGACAAAACAGCCCAGGACTTGCACCTTGACAGGTGCCATAGAGCCCTGCGGTCGAAGCCACAGGCAGAAGACCCCCCGCGCGATATAATTGTCCGCTTCCACTATTATAAAATAAAGGACTCTGTCTGTCAGATAGCTAGGGAATCGAGAGCCATGGAGTTTGAGGGTATCAAACTCCAGATATACCAGGATCTATCCCCAGCTACTCTCTCAAGAAGACGCATTCTGGGGCCGGTTACAAAAATCTTGCAGGACAAGGGAGTAAGGTATAGATGGCTGTTTCCGTTCGCCCTCCTGGTAGTCAAAAATGGAGTGGCGAACACCCTGCGGAGGGCGGAAGATGGGACGGCTTCCTCAAAAAGCTGGGTCTGCAACAAAAAAAACCCAGCCCTGGTCCCTCTCAACCTCCTCACCTGGAATCGGAAGCAGGTCCGTCATTGGTGACGTCCTGGAGCAGAGTGGGAGCCGAGACAGACGAAACCACGTGAAGATCCAAGTCTTCTACCGCCTAAAAGGACCAATTAAGCAATTAAAGGGAACCTTACCCCATTCCCCTCTCCATGTTAAAATGGCCGGCCATAGAAGAAACTACATCGCCCCCCCCCCCTGGTGGTCATCTCCGGGAACTGCAGGAGGTGACTTCGGCAGTCATCTTCAGGGATCTGCAGCGACGTCGAGGGCGGGAAAGCAGGCTGAAGGCGCGAAGAGAGAGGAGGAGGAGGCGCCACAGACCTGCGCACAGCCCGGCAACGCATCGGAGGAGCTACAACAGCCAAGCACTTCCGCCCCACATGTGACTTCCGGGTCACGGAGCACTTCCGGAGGACGGATCGCAGACGGAGCCACAGTCACTGAGACTGAGACAGTACTGCGGGGCTGAGGGAGGGGTATACAGGGCTAGCCGGGGGGGGGGGGAGGGGGCGGGACACCGAGGGCACACAGGAAGGAGCGGAAGGCAGACGGAGAGATAGCTACACCCCGCACACCCTCTGTAGAGCCGAGAGGATAGAGGGAGGGCTAAGGATGGATGAGGGGAAACCCCAAGAAAGGCACAAAGGGAGACATAGAAGAAGGATCCCGCAATAAGGTCCCCGCAAGCTAACCTAAAGATAGGCTTTGTCAGCAGGGGTGCCCCCACGCGTATCCGGCCCCAGCCCAGGAAGGCCAGGCGGCGTTCACAGCTATTTAGTTCAGATAGTGCCCCGGGGAGTCTGCAGGGGATAAGTATTGAACACCAGAAGGGTTCAATGGCAAACAACAGAAGGGGGTGAGGGCGGTCTCAGCAGATACTTTGGAGTGGCCAGAAAGACACACAGGATCAAAGGGGGGAGGGATAGGGGTACTGCTTTCTCAATATGGTCCAGTTCATGTTATGTTAATCCAATCTGTTCAAGTTATAGTAGGTCGTTAAAGTTGTATGTTCTGTTTTTGTTATAGGGTCACTGTGTCATTACAGCAGTCGGCTGCCGGCGTGTCGGGGTGCTCGGAGACGTCCTCGAGGAGATCCTGTACAACCGGACATCTCCCTGCCCGGGCCACAGGCCCCCACGACACTCCGCATTACTGGATGCGGAGGGGAGAGGAGCGTACATCCCCCTTGCATGCACGGACAAGAAGCTCAAATAGTGGGGGCGGCGTGCCTCCGGCCGAGAGGGGGTCTTCGTGCACCGGGACGTGTCCGCGGAGCCGAAGCTAAGTTAAGTCAAGTTAAGGTAGACAAATCACCCAGTTTTTCAAGTTGTAATAAAGACTGATATTTTGTGCCACAATACATCGCATTCGATTCACATGGAACATTGTCGGTGCGAACTAACCCTGGTTATTCGCCGGTGCCTCAGGTGGTGTCCCATGGAAGTAGTCCATGGGAACCGTTTAGCCCTACAGAGGACAGTCCCGAAAATGCTGGATCACCCCCTATTCGGGTACCAGATGGCTGTCCGACAAGTAGGGCAAGAGAGCCGACTCTGGATCTGCCCAGACACGGCTCTTTGCCTTTTCCTTTTTTTTGTACTCTTTTGTCCCTGCCCCACCCCTCCCCGCCCCCACCTATCCCCCACCCTGGGACGCGGGTTACCCTCACGCAGGAGTTGTATGAAACCTCGCTGCAGACGTACATCAAAGCCTACATACACACCGTCATACGGTTCAGATATAGAACACTTAAACATAGTATCAGCATAGAAAGCAGTCCCTATATAGAACCAGGTGAATGGCCTTGAATGTTTTATCTAACAATGTAACAATGTAAAAGGGTTCAACAACCCGACGAAAAGGAAAGCGGCACTCATGGATTTTAAAAGGAAACAGGCCGATATTCTACTAGTCCGGGAAACCCATTTTAGCCGCAGCGGTTCACCCAAATACTTGGATAGACAATTTGCACAACATTTTCTACTTAGCGTCGGCTGCAGGAAAAAAAAGAGGGGTCGGCGTTATCTTTCATAATAGGGTCCCATTCACTTTAGAAACGCTCAAGAGAGATAGTGAAGGCAGATATCTGATCGTAGTGGGAACTATACAAGAACAATCAATAACGTTAGCCTCGATATATGCTCCCTGTGAGCAAAGTCACGACTTCTTCCGGGAATTTTTCCAGAAATTAAACCAGGTGGCCAAAGGACATATTATACTCGCAGGAGACTTTAACTTAACGCTAAACCCAAAACTGGACAGGTCTGGCATAGCCAGAAATTGTCGGAAGAAGGTGTTAGATAACCTGAAAACAGGTCTTAAAAAAAACAGTTAGTTGACATCTGGAGGGAACTCCACCCCACTGAAAAAAACTATACTTTCTACTCCCACCCTCACGATGCTTACAGCAGAATCGACTACTTCTTCATTTCTAGTAGACTGGTCCCCTTGGTCGCCCAAGCGGAGATCCATGACATTTCATAGTCGGACCACGCACCTATAGAGCTGAGGTGCAATCAAATTCATTCTGATAGGCCTGGTGCAAACTGGAAGCTAAATGAGTCACTTCTTAAAATCCCAGACATCTGCGGTTCTGTTGGCAAGGAGATCAATCAATTCTTTGCGACTAACTATGGTTCGGTGAGCTCAGATCTCACCCTCTGGGAGGCCCATAAGGGGCATTTTAATTGGCATTGCAGCCCGTAGGAAGAGAGAGCGCAATAATAATATCGCAGCCCTCCAAGCCAAATTACATTCTCTTACGTCAAGGCATAAACAGAAACTGGCCCCAGGGGTCTTATTGGAGATAAAGAATACCAAAATTGAACTCAATCTTTTGATGGTCTCGCAGGCCGACAAATCTCTAAGTTGGTCACGGAGGAAATTCTATGAAAAGGCAAACAGGCCAGATACCATGCTAGCGTGTAAACTAAACACTAGACAGTCCAATTATAATATACAGGCGGTCCGCTTGAAGAACGGTACCTCCACATCTAACCCAAAAAGCATAGTTGAGGAATTTAAATCATTCTACGAAAATGTATATAATGGAGAGACAGTGGCACATAATCCCAAAAACACAAGGGCCGTGGAAGATTTTCTAGCAGGTTCCAACCTGACGGGGCTGAGTGAGCTGGATAGAGAGGTATTAGAGGCTGATTTCACATTGGAAGAACTTACCCAGGTCATCACTGACCTCAAGCCATCAAAGGCCCCGGGCCCTGATGGCTTCTCGGGGCAGTACTACAAGAAGTTCACCAAGAATTTAGCCCCATAGCTGCTCCGAATGTTTAATGCGGTGTTAGCAGGAGACCCGTTCCCGGAGCAGATGCTCCAGGCGACTATCTCATTAATTTATAAACCAGGGAAAGATCCGCAGGACTGCAAAAGTTATAGGCCAATCTCCCTAATCAATACGGATATTAAAATTTACGCCAAATTACTGGCCAATAGATTAAGTCTTATCCTGCCCAGACTCATCCATCCAGATCAAGTCGGCTTTATTATGGGTAGACAAGCTGCGGACAACACCCGACGAATCATTGATCTGATAGAAATAACCAATAATCAGAAATTAAAAGTAATGATGTTGAGTCTGGATGCAGAAAAAAGCGTTTGACAGGATTGACTGGCCCTATCTAAAACAGACGCTTGAGGCATTCGGCTTCGGGGAGAGGGTGAGTGTGGCGATATTATCGCTATACTCTGGCTCCGCTGCCAGGGTCCTCCATCAAAGCTTCCCATCAAATTTATTCCAAATTAAAAGCGGCACACGACAGGGGTGCCCATTATCTCCCCTATTATTCGCCCTATGTATGGAGCCTCTGGCAGCGCAGATCCATAACAACCCGGATATCTCAGGGATTACTTTGCATTCACAATCCCACAAGGTTGCCCTGTACGCGGACGATATACTCCTGTTGATCTCAAGACCTCTTACCTCCCTACCGAACCTATTTGACCTGTTGGATAAATTATAAATTCAATAGAATCTCAGGATTTAAAATAAACCAAACCAAATCCGAGGCCCTGAATATTAGCCTCACAAAAGAAACCGAAAAACTACTGAGTCTGAACTTTAATTTTAATTGGCAACCAAAACATATTAAGTATCTGGGAGTTCACATCACCAAAGACTATAGAGGCATCTACGAAGCTAATTACCCCAAACTCATTAAGACATTGAAAGAGGATTTGAGAAAGTGGATGCCCCACAAGATCTCCTGGATAGGCAGGATATATAGTGTAAAGATGAATATCCTCCCCCGTATCATATACTTGTTCCAGACTCTACCTGTGCCACTTAGACTGAAGGACATACTCTCACTTCAGTCTGACATCTCCGAGTTTTTATGGGGAGGAAAAAAATATGACAATTATGAAAAAAACCACACGGACAGGGGGCCTAGCGGTACCTTGCCTGGTATCTTATTATAAAGCGGCGCAATTGTGTCAACTCACACAATGGCAGACCAACCCAGCATTGAAAAGATGGGTGGATCTAGAAAAGAGGGCTTGCGCCCCACTGGAGATAGACAATTTGCGGTGGCTACCTAAAACAGCCATTAAATGGGCTGACCGGCCACTCTCATCAATGGCTAACTCGTTGTCGGTTTGGGAGACCACTAAGTTTAAACACGCCTTGTCCTCCAAACACACCTTGGTGTCCCCATTATGGGGCAACTCTGACTTTGCACCAGGACTGGCAGAAAGCGCCGCAGGGCACTGGAAACAATACGGATATCACAGGTTAAGAGATCTGGAGGGTATACCAAATAAGATTAAATCATTTGAACAAATCAGATCCGAGAAAAATATCCCACATTCCGAATTCTTCCGTTACCTCCAGATTAGAGCGTTCTTTACCAAAAATTTTCCCTACCCGCCCCTAACCACATTTGAAAAGCTCTGTCTGACAGAAACAGACACACGGGGACTTACATCGCAGATTTATGGAGAAGTGGTCGGTTCTGGGAGCTCACAACAACAACAGCAAAAGCTGGCATACAGAGTTAGGTGGGAATCAGACTTAGGTGAGGAATTGGAAGAGGACGATTGGACGGCCATATTAGAGGCCACAGCTAAGAGTTCCATCTGCACTACTTTGAAGGAGAATGCATATAAAGTATTAATGAGATGGTACCTCATCCCACTAAAATTATCAAGGTTTGTCCCCAGATACTCTCCGCTGTGTCCTAAACAGTGTGGAGAATCGGCAGACCTATTGCACATGCTGTGGTCTTGCCCTCGAATCTCACTCTTATGGGAAGAAATTAGACATTGGATCCAGAGGATTTTTGACCTCACAATTCCCCCGGACCCATGGCTGTTCCTCTTGAATAGACCATGGCCGGGCCTCTCTAAAACTGGAAATAAACTGGTTGCACATTTTGCAACAGCTACGAGGTGCGAGATCGCAGCTATGTGGAAACAACTAGAGATCCCAAACATCCCCAAGATTCGGAATCGATTATGGTACATATGCCAGATGGCAAAATTAACTAGTTTAGTTAATGACACTGGCAACAAATATCTAAAAGTCTGGACGCCTTGGCTGGCACAGACGGATATCCTGGGGGTGGAGGTGACCACAATTTGGCAATGATAGTCCCAAATGCATTCTCATTCAAAGAGAGCGAACTAGACTGCGATACCTGGCTAAATGTACATTTCACGCGCACATAGCGTGGATTGCATGGGTAGTACACAGAGAACACAGCGGCCTAGCCACTCACGTCAAGGCAACAGAAGACAGAGCCCGCGCCCCCCCCCTTCCCCCTCCTCTCCTTCCCCCCCGTATTTTATTTTCTTGTGCCCCCAAGTTTAAACTGCCTAAACATAACGGCTGTTATTAAGGAAGTTATATACCTCTATGTTTACTGTAAGTACCAATGGGAGAGACTATATGTATCGTATATGGATGTAATACATTGAAAGTTCAAGTTACCTGTATCACGATACTATCTGTATTGAAAAATTCAATCAACTTGAAGTTATAAAAAAAAAATAAAACATACAAGACGGGTCCTCTAATGCGTTTTTCTCCGCAAAGGAGCTTTATGCAATACTAAGGACACAATTGTCCCTTTGCTTATACTGCTCTGAACATTAGTTCTTTCTTAGCATCACTGGAATCATTCAAGTGTTTTGTTCTACTTTGTTCTCATTATCAAACTTCTTCTATGTATGAGTGCAATATGTAACGCGTGTGTTATTATTCTGTCTTGAGATTTATACCTGCCCCTTGACTCTTTGGTAGCTCATACTGAGTTAGACAGTTGAAGGATTATCATTAACTGCCAGGACTCTAGCTTCCTATATACAATTTATCCTGTCTAGTTATACATGACCTGCTGTTTTTTTCTCTACAGGGACTAGAGTTACTGTGAGTTATTTACCTTTTAGAAATAGCTCTTATTGTGATAGAGCATATGGGTGTAGCTTTCATTAGGTTGGAGTGTTAGCATCAGCTATATACATTCCTTAGGGCCCTATGTGCTTTTCTGGTTTTAATTATGTTTTACGTTTGATGTTAGACTTAAATAAAATTGTGCTATTTTTTGGATATCTTGAGTGCTCTTTATGGGACTTCTTTTTTCTTTGTTTGTATATATGTGGACTATGTTACGTGGGGAAGACGATTCGCATGATGAAAGAACGTATGAGTCTACATCGATCTGCTATCAGGAAGGCGCTTGCTGACACAGAGAATAAGGCAGATTTGACCCAGCAACCTGTGGCGAGACATTTTAAAGAGATGAAACACAGCATGGCTACACTTCGGTATATGCCTATTTCTCAAGTTCCCGCATCCCCAAGGGGTGGTGACCATAACAGAGCTCTATTACAGCTAGAAGCAAAGACCATATATGGGTTGGACACCTTGAGCCCCCGTGGACTGAACGAGGACTTCAAAGTGGGTTGTTTCCTCTAACTCTGATGTTTTTGTCAGCCTTTCGGTTTTCATCACAGGCTTCCCCTCCTATCCAGTTGGATTTATACCCTGTCTGACATTGATGCACTGAATGAGCTGGACTACCGTGTTACTAGCACCATTTGCGGATAATAGGATCATGGCATCTCTACAGGACGACCCTGGGCGACCACAGGAGTTGAGGTACTCTGTTCCATCATCCTGGCAGTTCATTGCCTAAACTGTCATTGCTTGTTCTGAGATGCTATTTTACCGCAGCATGTTTTTTGTTACCACAACTGGACTTGGACACTTTGCCTTTCCCCTCTGGTCCATTGTTTGAACTTGTGCCACACAATGCCCACTGCAGACAATAGGAAGGCCGTCATTTCCACAGCAGCATGACTTGTCGGAAGGAGGATTCAAGCTGATCCAGTTGAACACACACCGATTCATACCTTGTCTGACATTGATGCACGAAATGAGCTGGACCACCGTGGTATTAGCACCATCTGCTGATAATAGGATTACGGTATCACTACAGCACGACCCTGGGTAACCAGATGGTTTGGGGTACCTTGTTATATCATCCTTACAGTTCCTTGTCTGAACCGTCATGGTTTGTTCTGAGAAGCCATTCTACCACAGAAGGTTTTTACCACAACTGGTCGTGGATACTTTGCCTTTCCTCAATGCCCATTGCAACTCGTGCCACACTATGCCCACTGCTGACCATATGAAGGCCGCCATTTTCACAGCACCAGGACATTTCGGAAGGTTCTGGTTTACCTTTGTTTCTATGTTACATGTACTATTGACATTAGGAAGACCGTTATCTCCACAGCAGTTACACCAATGGAATCAGCCATGTTTTGCTGTCCACTACAAGCTGCAGTATCTCGGACCTGTTGCAGTTCCTTTTGGGGTGCAGTGCCCCTTTGAAATTCAGCTATATTATTGATATATATGTGGGTTGCATGTACACTTATTAGCCGATCATGTATATCTCAAATATTATTATTGCCTTTTGGCTCAATTAGTCACTGTACTAAACGGCTAGCATATCCCCTTACATGAATATGCATATGTATTTTGGCAAAGTTCACTTTTATTTTCCGCCACATCATCATTGTACACATTTTTGCTTTATTATTGTGTTGTTTTCTTCACACTGTCCACACGTGGGTGACACGATTTTATGCACCCTAGTATCACATTCTTTATTGCTCCCCTGCCCTCTCTTCCCTCCCCCCTATCCCCTTTTTTTTTTTTTCCTCCCCCAGGTTTGAACCACTGCTACTGGAGTTTAATGCAATCAGTGTGATCTGTGACACCTGTTTTGTTGGGTATTTATATGTATGCAATATTTTCATGTAACTTGCACCAACTTGACAAAGGTCCCTCTGGCGGACCGAAACATTGGTTCTGTGTCTTTGTTTCACAATATACTCTTTTTTTGACCTTGCAACTGAGTGCTGCCCGTGTGATTTCGTCTCAACAACGGTATCGTATTTCTTATTATTGCCTTATGGGATTAAAACCTACATTATTTTCCAGTGGAGTGCCTGCTGCTCGCTGTGTTCTATATTAAATTATATTATATATATATATATATATATATATAGCCTGGGTCCCCCCTGGTCCCCCGTTCGTCCCCTTACCACGTGCGCAGCTGCGACTGGCAGCGGAGGCTGGGTGGAGTGTGGGGAGAGATGACAGAGCTGCGGAGGGTAGTGAAGGCATTGCGGGCCATCAGGCGAGGCGAGCGGGTCACCGGAGGTCCGCGGCGGCCCCCTGTGCAGGGCGCCGCCATCTTGGTGTTGATTGTGCATGCGCAGTGCAGTTGCGCATGCGCAGAGGAGTCCCGGTGCGGCAGCCAAAAGAAAGGAAGCTCTGTGAGAGACTACAGCCCCCAGAAGCCACTGGGAGGAACACAACATGTTGCACAACAGCCAATAGGGCTGCAGCTTTCCCTGCAGGGGAATATAGATACATTTGGTGTGCTGCAGCCACGCCAGTCAGAGCTGGGACACAGTTAGGGTAGGTTGTGTAGGTGCAGGGCTTTTGTGACCCCTGCACTAGGTCAGAGACCCCATAGGCCCCAGCTAGGCCCCGACTCCTCTCAGTTTGTGGTTGCTGCAGGGACAGGCCCATAGATAGGGACACTGCCCATGTAGTACCATAGAAAGAGGGACACAGCCAGGACGTGGCTGCATCCTGTCCTGTCCTGTCTGGGACCAGATCACCCCGTCTACTGATAGAGACTCTCTGCATTGAGTATAATTATCTTTGATAGGTCTCTTGTGGGACCCTACCTGTTTCACTAGCTCCTGTTTATTATTTGTATTTTATATGTGCTTGTGTACTCCTTCCCTTTTTATATTTCCCAACCTATATGAATTTTAAAATGATTCAAGGAAGGCACCAAAGCTTCTAGGTAAGGTGGCAGAAGTGGGTACTCTTCTTCTTTGTGTTGTTGTGCTTGTAGATGTGGCACGAACCACAAGGCCAGAGAGACTTGTAGGGAGAATTGCTACTGCTACACACAGGAGAGGGTATTGGAGTCAGTGCCATTTTTGTTTTTAATTTGCAGAGGTGAGGCACAAAGTTTCGGGGGGAACCCCATCATAAGGATGCTACACACCTGACATTCACCTGATGAAGGGGTTCCCCCCAGAACGCTGTGCCTCACCTCTGCAAATACAAGATAAATATTTCACTGACTCCAATATCCTTTCCTGTGTGCAGAAGTATCAATTCTTTCTACAAGGCACCAACGCGTTCCACACACTGTTGACCCTTCAAGTCTGTTTGGACTTTGCACAGTTCCACTCTGCCTAAGAATTCATTGGCGGTTCACTTGACCCATTAGTTATCACGGCATTCACAGACGCCCAAACCTGTTTCATATCATTGTCCCATATCATACAGTGATTCAACACTGGACAAGGTTTCTGTTGCGCTGTGTGCATTTTTTTGTTTGTTTGGAGATATACCCTTAGGGGTTATCTCTCTTTAGGAGATTGTGGGGAGTGACTCCATGCACCTAGCAGCAAAGCGATTGGCTTCCAGATAAAATTCAAGACAGCACAAGCGTGGATTCCCGAATTGTGTTCTTATAAAATACTGCAATACTTCCTGCTATCAAAGAGAAAAAACAATTGCGGACTAATATATATCTCTAAATTAGACTCATTAAAGTCCTATTGTTAATTGAAATGCTATTAACCAAGTACGGCCTATTAAGTACCAATATGACCTCACCTTCTTAATTACTATGAACTACCAATTAGTGGTTGTATAGAGTATTAGCTGTACATATTAACTATTAGGCATCTTAAGCAAGCATTGATTCACTATGCTCAGACACAAGGAAAAATTGGCATTAACAGTGTTTACCACCAAATTTTTTATCGGGCTATTCACTAAAGCCATATTGCATACGTTAAAGTATAATCAGTTCTTTTTAGCAATACATTTATATAATTAGGTATTTGAGCGGAGTGGCTCAGTGAGTAAAGACACTGACTCGCAATCAGGGGACCCGGTTCAATTCCTGTGTCCACTCCTTGTAACCTTGAGCAAGTCACTTTATAAACAGAATAGATGAGGGTAGAATCTCTTAAGGAACCTTCTGTTTTGGGCCTCTTTATTTAAGGAATAAAACATGAACGTAAATCCCAGTTGCAACCATTAATGCAGGTGCTCACTCAGGTGTAGGTGAAAAACCCTGTTGGTACATTGACGCCAGTTCTTCTGTCATCGATGGTAAGTAAATTACCAGTTTTGTAGCAATTCTGCTACCACGCGTGGTAATGTCTGATCTATTTCCATAGTAAACATTCAGGAGCCATACTTGCAGAACTGGCAGCTTTTATCACTCTCCTGTGTTATACAATTAGTAAAGGGGGTACACATTTAGTACTTACTGAGCCCATGTACGGTTAAAGAAGGGCAATTATATCCTTGATATTCTGGGAAAAGATTAACTGGCAAGCTACAAGTGGCAGTCATATACTTCATAAAAAAATCTGTGGGAAAGAATACATGATCTTACTAAAATACATCAGGTTGAGATCAAGATTATTAAAATTAAAGCAGATTACATTAAAGATCCCTTAGTTGTTGCACATAAAGCCTACACATCCACGCCCCAATTCTCTGAACCTACTGAAAGTTTAAGACCTTCCGACCTACTTTTTGTATATCCTTTTCATGTACTTCTAAATAAACCATTAGTAGATCTTATATTTGAGAAAAAATTTAGTCCATCATATTTGTTATATGATCTTTATTATTAAGGTATATTACAACATGTGATTTGTAATAAGGATAAAGGGTAAAGGGGGAATCTGTGACTCTAACCGGGAAAACAGGGGAGGAGAGAAGTATTTGGCAGATATACAATCCAATTTTGGGTAGATGGCACATGTGGTAACCCTAACTAGTAAAGGTATGTCAATGGCCTACTGTCCTTAATCCGTCTGATATCTATCTTGCAAACGTGTAAATTTGGAGCATTGCAATTTGTGTAACGTAATCTGTCAAAGCAGCAAAACATGTCAAATCTTATGAGACTGTTTTTTTCATTTTTATTCCGCCATTTTAATGAGTTTTAATATACTGAGCATTCTTTGATTTCTATAGCAGGTTTTAGCACATTATCTTTATTTATATCGCAACATCCAGGTACATAGCGCATCTTTGTAACCCTTTCCTGTTTGTGATCATTTGTTTCCCATATTCCCAGCAGTTTGAGCTATAAACTGTAACAAAAGAAAATGTTACCTTAGTAATATAAGGATACATTGTAGCTGCTGAGTTGCACTGACTGAAGGATTGATTGGAACTGACAGGCGGCCATTTAGTTAGGCACACGATCAAGATTTTTTTACAGATGTATAACAGAACCATCAAATGATTGCCAGCTTAGGTAAGGATGTAGAATTTATACATTGTCACGTGCTTGACATATAAAAAGAAGAAAAAAGAGACAGGAAAACAAGGGAGAAGAGAAATGTAATATTGTTGCTTTAAAATATGGGTTGTTGCTGTCCAACCAATTTAGTTCTTATACAGATGAAATAATTGGTTGTTCTCCATTATGTTTTAGGACAAACCAGACTACATTTCTAAAGTGACTTCCTCTCTGTAAGATTTTAGCACATCCCCTACTTCTACTTAAATCTGCCACAATCAACCAATATCATCCGTGGCTTACTTTCTGATTTACCATTTTACTACTCATCCCAGATTTCTTTATTCCTGCCTCGCTGTGCCATCTTTTTCCTTGCCCACCAAATACTATCATTTCAGTCTATTCCTCTTCCTGGCGCTTTCCCTGACTTTCAACAGCTTTTTCTATTAAATCCCAACGCTGCAATATAAAGACCTAGCCTTACTTATCCCTTTTTCCATTACTCTTTTACTTTTCCAAGTTTCACACAGTTTCCCTGATAAAGGGTTACTCAAAGACAACATGTTAATCATGATACCACCGTAGCACTACTATAAACAAATATATTACAATGATATTCATATGTTGAATTATACAAATACCATACTAAGAAATGGATGCACGGTATCTTTCTTCTGTGCTGTACAGTGTCTTCACCTAAACCCACTTATTTCCATTTTAATACATGGTACCATAATGAACTTGTTGCTCCATTAGTACTCTGGGTTAAAGCTCCATGGGTAATTATCTCTTGCCCTGGCAACATAATTGACTGTGGCAATGTATAATAAATGATGAGCTTAATTGTACCTTAAATTTGACATCGGTGTACCACTTTTAACCCTGAATCCAGACCATATCCATTATTACCTTCTGAAGGTGACCCAATTCAAGTAAGATTACACTCTGCCACAAAAGTTGGAGCTAATGCAGAATATAACATTTGTCCCCTGGCATTTCAATTTAACCCAATTGAATGTTTCACATAAATATTCTAATATGTCTGCTTTTACTGCAGTGCAGGAAAGAGCTTTCCATTGGTGGTTACATGAAAGTCTCCTACAGGAAACGACTTTCCAATTTCATCAAAGTAATAAGAGATAATGCAGCTAAGGCTTTGGGAGGAATTGCAACAGGACTTGGCTTTCTTAACCAGGTCAATTGTGAAATACTTAGATACAAAGTAGGCTCTGCAATACCACACACACAAACGGGATTTTCTTCCTCATAGGATTTAAACCATCGCATTTCCAACATCCAACAAAATCAGGTACAGATACAAGTATTACTGCTGTGAGTCGCTATGTACATTTATGGCACTATATAAATAAAGATATACATACATACTGCTGCGGCCGAGTTTATTCGAGCATTTGCCCGTTCTCGGCCGCAGCAGTTACCTGGCGCGCGCCGGAGGGTGCCGGGCGCGCGCCGAAGCAGCGGAGGAGAGGCCCGCCGATCGCGGCTTCCCCCTCTCCTCTCCGGGTCCGCCGGGTCCCCCGGAACCCCCTGCCGCCGTCCCCCACATCGCGGGACATCAGGGCTCCCTCGGGGAGCCCTGGACGCGCGTGCAGGGGGCGCAGGCACCGGTGACGCGCGGCACGCCGAGGGGCTGCCACTTGCAAGCCGGGAAATCTCCCGGCTTGCGGAACTGGCCACACTTCAATAAAGTGTGTCGCCAGTGTACATACATAAAGATATACATACATAAAGATATACATACATACATACATCTATCATGGTGGACATTATTGTTATCAGAGTGGGGTTTTTTGAACAGTGTGTCACTTCTGCCTTGGCAGGATGAGGAAAAGACAGTCTACCAATTAGTGTATATTGGTGTCTTATAGAGGGTTATGTGTTAATGACATATCTGTCCCATCAGTGGGTTACCAGAGGTGTAACTGATTCTAATTGGACCATGGTAGATTTGTTTTTGTCACTTTAATGCCTATTATTTCCTACATAACAAACTTATGTTGGTTGCATCAAGTCAAATGCAAATGATGGAGAGTTTAATATTACTACCGCTGAATATTACTTGGGTCAAGATTGTGTGTGCTTCCATCTTTGGAAAGATCAAAATATCACATCTACTGTCCCTTAATTCCATTCATAATATTCCAGTTTTCGCAAAGGCACATGGGGGGGTGTTACTTTAATCGAGAGGGAACAATGTGCTCCCTTGCCTCCTGGCACTGCCTTGCCTGTCACAGTCTATGGCAGAAGAGAGAGAATAGTGAGTAAGCAGATAGGGCAATAAATGGATGAAAGGGACAGTGAAACATAGGACCAGGCATCCATCAGCAGTGTGCAGGTGGGTGGAGGAGAGGGGTTGAAAACAGAGAGAAACATTACAAAAAATGATGATAGTGTGTTAAAAACCCATATCCAGTCCATATCCAAATCCAGTCTCCACTTTGTGGTCCTCCCTTTCTTCTCTCAGCCCCGCTACAGACTCTGATAACCTGGTCAGGAACTACAACTCTGCCCTATCCTCCTCTCTTGATCTACATGCCCCTCTTTTTCTCTCTGGCTATCACCCTTCTAACCCCAGACCCTGGCTAAACTGCCACACGTGCATGCTCCGCTCCTACACTTGCTCCTCTGAACGCCTCTGGAGAAAGTCTCATACTCTCGCAGACTTCATTCACTACAAATGTATCCTTTCCGGTTTCAATTCTGCCCTCTCCCAGGCTAAACAAACCTACTTTTCATCACTAATCAACACTCACAAGTCTACCCACACAGACTTTGTCTTTGATTCTCTACTCAGACCACCGTCTGTTACCTGTCTTTCTTCCTCTATTCCAACTCAGGACTTTGCGGACAACGTCAAGACAAAGTTGGATTCTATTCGGTAAGACATCCCCTCTGTATCCTGCTCACCTTCTACGCCTCTTCCTAACTCTCCTCCTGCCTTCCTCGACTCCTTTTCCTCTGTCACAGAGGATGTGTCGCTGCTGATCTCTTCTCCCTCTATCATCTCCCATTGACCCTATTCCCTGCCATCTCCTCAAACTTCTTTCTCCTACTCTAATCCCTACACTTACTGTGGACCACCCTCTTCTCCTTCACATCCTCCATACTCTTGGAATCCATAAGAGAGCTCTATCCTGGATTTCCTCTTATCTCTCCCATCGTACATTCGGGTTCTCATTTGCCAACACCACCTCCTCCTCTGTCGATCTCTCTGTGGGTGTACCCCAGTGCTCTGTTCTTGGGCCTCTTCTATTTTCTCTTTACACACTCTCTCTAGGTGACCTTATCACATCTCTAGGGTTCAAATGTCAACTCTATGCCGATGAAAGACAAATTTACCTTTCTACTCGACCTTACACCTGGTTTACAGATCAAAGTATCCGAATGTCTTTCTGCTATATCAGCCTGGTTGGCCCAACGCTAACTCAAACTTAACGTGTCCAAGACGGAGTTCCTCATACTTCCTCCCAAGCCTGACCCTACTGCCCATTCTATATTACTGTTAGCGGGACCAAAGCCTTATGCAGACCATATTCTCTCCCATCTGGACACTTGTAACCTTCTACTGTCTGACCTTCCTGCCTCTCATCTGTCTCCCCTACAATCTATCCTAAACGCTGCTGCTGCTGCTAAACGATTGTCACTTTACGCTCTCCCAAATATGTCTCAGCATGTCTCCTGCTGAGATCCCTCTCCTGGCTTCCAATTAATCTCTGTACCACTTACAAAATTCTCCTATTCACTTTTAAGGCTATACACTCTACTGCCCCTCATTACATCTCATTCTCGCTGTACACCTGCCAGACGCTTGCATTCTGCACAAGGTTGTTTCTGTCCACCCCTCTTGTATCTAAAGCCCATGCCAACGCGACCTCACATGACCCCGCAGCGTCATTTGACACCAGAGACAAAGTAAGAGGAGGGGCATGAGCAGGGGGTAGAGCAGGCAAGGGGGTTCAGGGGAAAACGTTTGCGTACCCCTGATCTAAATCATGCAATTAAAACTCAGATTAGTGGGTGGGAAGTTCTTTATCCTTTTGCTCAATTCATAAAACTCACTGTTCGATATCATGAAATTCCCTATTTTTGTTCCTCCCCAAGTAATCTAATTAAACACAGGGAAAGAGTGGGGAGAGGGGGTGAAGAAGGCTCTTGCTACAGTTTATTGGGGTGTGACGGTGCCAGGGACAAATATAGAATATAGGACAAAACTTGCCTAAGCAAGAAGAAGAAGAAGCAGCCCCTTTAGGACTAGCACTGGTTAAAGGATGATTGTCAATGTTAAAATATAATTTTAATAGTGTCTTGTAATAAAATAATATTGGACAAACTAGATTACTAACAAACACCACATGTAACTAAAATATAATTACATAAAGATCTAACTATATTAATGTGGTGTTCACAAATACACACAAAGCTGATATACGTGATATACATTTTTTTTTTACGAAACCTATGTTTTTTTTAGCACTATATACACCATTCGTATGCTGAATCATTACTATTAACACTATATTGAGGTACCTATTTCCATCTATTACTATAATGTTTGGTATATGAATAGGATTGCTATCACTAGTATCCATACCATTGGATTGGGGCTAGGTCAGAGATTGGGTCCAAAATAATGCTGGAACTTGTTTTTTAACATGTATAAAAAGGTGTGTTGGGGGGGGGGGAGGCGCACAGTCAGTGTTTTTGTTATCAACTGTATTGGACAAGAATATAGCGCTGTTTTGGAACTATACGCTGCTTTTTTCTTTGCTACCAGAATGATGCTTATTTTAACGGTAGTCTATTATTAGTGAATATTTAGAGGTTGCACTGAAATTGTAACGCACATTTGACTTTTACCAGATGCAATATTAATGCTAGTTTAATATAGTTTAGCTTCGTTGGAAGAAATATCTGACAACAAATCCATACGTGGCCACCAGATGGTGCTCTCATTCTTCAGATTGGCAAATGCAAGTCTGTATTTTTTTTAAACTTTATTTCAAGATGCAGTCCTGCTCAACAACATACATTACTTTAATTATTATTATTATTATTATTATTATTATTATTATTATTAAACGGGGTAGCACCCTGGCATGTAATATTTTGCCTACCATATTTAAAATGTATATTTTTTTAAAAGTAAGTTTGATAGCGGTTAGCTATTGCCTTAATTAGACAATAACTAATTAGATTAATAACACAATAACTATATTGTTACTAGGTTGGGTAACTTGTACTGAAAGTAAATGCTGGAACACTAGCAGCAATCCAAGCGAGCGATTTGTAAAAAAAAAAAAAATTTAACATAGGATTGAAGCAGGGGGTGCCTGTGGCTGAACCCCATTCATTTCAGTTCCAGGGGACCCCCTTGCTTCTGAGATACTTACTTCCGTAGGTGGTGCCCGTAGCTGCTTCGCCCGGCTAGCAAGGATCACGTAATGACAGAGTTTCAACGCGCCTACGCCCTGCAGGCCAATAGGAAACCGTGACATCATCAGGTTGCCTTCCTATTGGTCCGCATGACGCGGGAGCTTTAAATTTTGCCGAGATACCGGCCCCCCCCCCTTCGGAGGTCTGTATCTCAGGAAGCAGGGGGGTCGCCGGAGCTGAAACGCGTGGGAGATTTTCCTTGTCTTGTCCTTAGTTTGTTTTTGTTTTTTTACTATGTAGTACAATAAAAGTTTTTTTTCATTTTTTGTATCTACCCGTTAGTTGACTTGTGCCTTCTACTGGATTCGGCTGTTTCAACCAATCTTTTTTTGCCTATGTTTCTCTGCTGATTGGAGTGACGCACAGCTGCTGTGTAGGTTTGCCTCGCTGGACTTCCACCCAGGATCACGGTGAGACCACAAGCGCCTCCACGTGGAACCAGGAAATCAGACGGACCGGAGCTTCACGGCAGTTCTACCAGCTCCGGCACTTGGGAGCTCCACAGTTCCGCACCACAGGAGGACGGCATCCCTTTGAAGTGCCCAAGGCAGCAACGGGACATTGTGTGACGGACAGAGAACTTAAGGCTAAGGCCCCGGTCTCTCTGCTGTAATGCGCGCCCGCGCTTTTGGCGGCGCGTTCAGCCGATTCCCAGGTCTGCAGCTCACTGCAGGAGGAGAGACCGGGGGGGGCGTGGCGGAGGAGTGACGAGGGCGCGGCCATGACGTCACCCGGCAGGTTCGCCCTCATTGGCTGAACCGCCAGGGGGCGTGCCTAATCGCTCGATGCGAGTCCTGCTCTCAATTCTATTGAGAGTAGGAATAGCTCTCGCGCGAGCGCTGCGGCCCCCCCTCGCAGCGGGCCCGGCGCCATTGCGGGGAGGGCTCTCGTGCGCGCAGCGTCCGCCACAGCGGACCCTGTAGTAGGCAGCGGGGGCAAGGCCTTACCAGGGATTTGGGATACAGAGGTAAACTATCTGTTCTCTGTAGCATATATCCCTACCAGTTCTCATCTAACAGCCCGTCCTCTCTAAACCCTGCCTGTCTATACCTTATAACTCTTTGTGGGTCCAGCGTCTCACTTGTTCTCATACCTGCTACAATACAGCAACTGTATATCCAGATAGGATCACTACATGGATACATCGTACCATGTGAAGTTTCATTGCTCCCATACGTGCTAGTTTTCTTGCAGCTTTAAGTAGTCTTATTTTTACATATACTATTCAGAAAGATCTGATATGCCAAACCCGTTCGCGAAGTGCATCTCCCCGAGCGCTAGCGATCCCGCTCAAACACACCGAACGGGAGCTGAAAAACAAAACCAACAGTTTTCTATGCCGCTGGCCACGCATGCGCAATCGGCACTTTGCCAACTGCGCGATTGTGCCAATCACCAAGCTTCGGGCGCGCATGAGTGACCAGCAAACTCCGTTCGTGCATGCGCAGCGACAGCACGTGTGACATTTGACCTGGTTTTTGCCAGGACAAACATGGTCAGCCTAAGTATTACCTCTCATGTTATACTGGACAGTGCCCAAATACAGAACAGTCCAGTTTAATATTGGACACCTGGCAACCCTACAATGGAGAGTGCAACGTTTCAGGTCCAACACAACGAAACCAGTGGCGGATTTAGAAAACCTCCGCCCTTCGGCACTTACCTGGGGCCGCGCTCCTCCTACTTCAGTGTCAAATGAAGCTGCGACGTCAGATGGCGTAGCGTTGCCGCGTTGAATCTGATTTCTTGGCACGGCAGGCTGGTCACGTGAGCGGTTCGCCCAAGGAGGACGAACCAGTTCCGTGGCGCCCCACAGGCACACACCCCCTCCACGGCGGGTCTCGACGGGCCACAAAACGCACACGCTTCACGCGGGTGACGTCACGGACGCGCACCCTTACAAATCCCATGAGATACCAGAGAGCAGAAATTATATATATATTAAAAAAAAAAATAATAATAATAATTAATAACAATAAAAATATATGTATTTATGTTTACGCCCCAACATCACAATTTTGCAAACCTAAACTCACACAGTATGAGTTTCCCAGCTCGATTTTGGAGTCGGCCAAGCGCGCGCGCGCGCTAGGCAGGCACGGAATCCTGACAGAGGAGCTCGCGGGCAGGAGAAAAAAAGAGAGCTCGCGAGTGCGCGCGCGGACTACTCTGCCCGCGCGCCAGCACGCGGACTACTCTGCCCGCGCGCCAGCACGCGCTCTATCTTTCCCAGCCCCACCAGCTGGAATCTCTAGTCTAGGGGCAGCTCTGGGAAGAGCATCCGGGTACTTGAAGCTGAGAGGAGGAGATACTCATTCACACACCGACAGGGAGAGGCCGAGGCTTGGCCCGGGGACAGGGGGCTGCACACCTGATAATAACCCTGCTCTAGAGAGAACCGACACCACCGAATCAAAGAAGAAAGGAGGGGAGCGCGTTACATGGCCGGGAGGAGGGGCCCGCGTCCATCAGTACACAGATCCCCGTAAGAACGAGGCGATGCATCTGCACCAGGTGCTGACCGGGGCGGTCAACCCGGGAGACGACTGCTATTCGGTGGGCAGCGTCAGTGACATCCCTTTTACGGTGAGACTCGGCCTGGAGAGCAATGTGTGGGGGGGATTTCATACATCCCAAGGACCCCGGCAGTGGGGTATACTCACGCCTTCATTATAAAGGATCATTACGGTGTGTGTCTGTGTGTCTGTGTGTCTGTGTGTCTGTGTGTCTGTGTGTCTGTGTGTCTACACACACATACACACACATACACACACACACACACAAATATATGTGTATGTATGTGAGTGTGTGTGTGTGTGTGTGTGTATATATATATACATACATACATACACACACACACACACACACTTGTATTGTAAAGTGATGTGTAAATGGATATATATGTAGAGAGGTTTAAACTAAGAACCCCTTTTCTGCCACAGTGACCGCAGCTGCCTCTGGCAGCGTCAGGGTTAAGTGACCAGAGAAAATGTCAATAACATTGGAATAAAAGCCGCTGTTTTGGAAAGTCATTTCCCCAGATCCTGAGAGCCATGTGTGTAACTGTGCCAGTGCTGGGGGGAGGGGGGACTCGGAGAGGGTTAGGATCTGCTCAGTCATGGACAGAGGGGACTGCAGTGGGTAGATGGGGGGGAGGGCAGCATGGTGATAACCGCAGGGACCTGGTTACATATTGTCTTGGGTTGTTAGGTCTTGTTGGTGTCCTTCCCCTCTCCCTCTGCCCCATTGTACTTCGCTGCAGAATGTTGGCGCCGTGTGCAAAGTAACTACAGAGGCACTGTATATGGTGACCAGGTAAAGAGAGATCATAAGGATCAGATCCCATCAGGAGTTTGTGTGGCCTTGTTGGTGGATAGGATCAGGTTTCCCAACCATTGACCTTTAGTCAGAGGAAAGTATTGCAGAGAGAGGTGTGAGTTAACCCCTTTTGTTCCTTATGTGATTTGTAATTCAGGTTTCCCCTGTCATTTAATTCATCAAGAGCAGGGTGCTTTGAAAAAAGGATGTGTGATAACCACGTAGTACCGAGTGGGACAGGGATATGTCCTTGTTTACCTTTAGCATCTGCTGCACCCTACTAATTTGAACTTTGTCACTGGCCTCAATAGAATAACAACCTATGCAGCTTTTTCATAGGTCATCCGTTATCTTGCCCTCTGGGCTGGCAGCAGGCTTTTCTGGCAGCCAATTGTATAACCTGGGCAATAGTGTGGGTTGCATATTTAGTAGGCTCGCCAGCTTGCTGCTAAAATTACACAACAGCAAAACTGGCACTGCAGGCACTTTAGAGGGAAAGACTTGTGAGTTAGTGCTTTAACTGCAGCCTCACATTGTACACATCATGCCAAGTTTCAGCTATTGTATGGTTTGCTGCAGTCTCTTTACATGATCAGTGCAGAGCTGTCGCCTTCTAAAATCCCCATGCGAAGTACATAACTGTTATCTGATCATCACCTGTTTGTACTTATTCAATATTTAATTGCCGGCTACATCTTAACCTTAACCACCAAGGAGCTAATGTCTGTGTTTGAGACAGGGGAGCTTTAAACGCAATCTTCTGCTGCTAGTTTAAGCCCTGGGGCTAGTTTAGCACTGTGATACTTGAAGAGTTGTATCTAATTTCAGAAGGCAAAGGTTGATGGCTTCCGTCAGGATATACATTACACTGCACTGCTTATGCTATCAGTTCAGATCTAACTTGTAATGTGTACTGCGCTTCCTGCAGCCTAGACCAGTATTTGATGCACTGCAGTCCTGCAGCCAAAGACCAGGCATACAGAACATATATAGGTAAATACATGGATGCCATTGCAAATCAAACCGCTATCTCTCAGATAACCTAGCAAAATAATCTGCATGCTGCGATCTTTGTGAACTTAGTATAGTTTTACAGGTGTGAATATTAAAATTTGCTGTCACTAGCATTAATAAATTAGTCTATTTGAAATGTATAAATTGGTAATTGAACAGAACTGTAGCCCCAAATTTTATTGCATTGAAATGACATCTGTGTTACTGTAGTTAAGATCATGGAATTGTATTTAGGGCATCATGTAAGATGTGCAAAGCCTATAAGCTGCTTGCTCACTTTTACATGGCTTGCTACCACAACTGAGCGCTTCTACAATTTCGGTGTAATTGCACACATTCTAATGTGACCAACAAGTGCAGTTATAAAAGTGAAGCTTGCAGGGTTTAAAAGATATTTTTTTTTCCCTCGCATCTTTTCACCTTATTTGAAACAAGGGGTCCCCTA